>NW_017534908.1:303214-316210 GCF_001853355.1 Bactrocera latifrons
AGCACTTCGATAGATGAGGGACGTATTGCTCGGGAAGTAAGCTTCAAAGAGCATCTAAAGTCTGTCTTCACTGCTTCACCCGGGGAAACGAGGTCTTTGCAAGAATGCGCCCGAACCCCGAGGATTTATGACAGCCCACCGCTTTTTCCGCAGAGCCTTTTTACTTACTTGTATATTGCAAGTCCCGTCGTCAGTTGATCCATTTCTAAAGGCCTCGCTGAATAAACGTCTGCAAGACGCTTTGATATCCGAGACTTCTCTAATCCACCAAAGAGGTTTCCCTCTACCCTACGGTATTTCCAGTGGACTGAAACTGTCCAGTGCAGTTTTACGTGCTGAGCTGAAGATTTGGATCCACACGTCCACCGGGTCGGTGACGACCAATCAGTTTATTCCCGGCGCGCATGTAGAGTTTGTCGGAACCTCTTGGGATACCATTCCTAATTTTTACTGCTGAGATTTCTAAAAGACTTTCTAGGCGGGCATTCCCMGACTAGACTGAGCACAATACACCCATGATCAAAAAATCAGTGATTATTAAGGACCCTTCAGTTTGTGAACTGTGGGGCAATTAGGCGGTAACGAATATATGAGAGTGTTCCCTATTACAGTCGCACGCCACTTTTTCGTCACTGTTAAACTCAAAACTATTAGAGACCCTTTGTTGCATTATGAAACTATGTATATATTTAACTAATTTATAAATCAAATCGCTCAATTTGTAGAAAAATTTTTTAAAAATGCCATATTGTATCTCAATTTATTTGTCTGAAATTCGTGAAAACTAATAGGATTTCGATTTCTGATCATAAAAATTGGGTAAAAGTAGTTCTTAGCTATCCATTTATTTTACTCAATGGGAAGCTCTCTAGTATATCATCCATCATCTTTTAAAATGTCGAAGAAAAATTAATTCGAAGTCTTCAATTTGTACCGATACTTAAACTTAAATTAACGCTAACCTCAAATTACTTGAAAATGCATATTTGTTAAATCATTTTCTTTAGCATAAATTAAAATTTTCTTCCTTTTACAGCTTTTGATCAATGTAAGGACACTTCACGCTATTGTCGCAATGTACGCTCGATGGGCTTATGCAGATTGCACCGTTACCAAGAGAAATGCTGCAAGTCCTGCCAATTCAATGCATACTACAATTAACAAAAACAACAAWTATTGGCAAAGCTAAGCAAAAGTGTAAAAGTAAAGGTTGCGGCGCGAAAGCAAAGRACACAATCAACAGCAGCTCTCCAGAAAAATAAACGAAAGAATATTCGAATGCGAATATTCAACGGATTACCAAACATTAATGTGAAATTGAGGTAGAGTGAAAGTAATAAATTAGTAGTAATAATAATAATAATAATAATAACGGTATTAAAGGAACGCCATACAAATTCATGAAGCGAAAATGTTAAATAAGCAGAGAGACATACAAACACATACTTTCATGCACATATACTTGCGCACCAAAAACCCAAGCATTGAAGCACATGATTGGAAAGCAAGCAAATTACCGCTCAATAATAAATTATTCATAAAATAAATATTTGAGTATATTGAGTGARTGCGACCAACTGTTTTGAATGAAGGCAAATAAATAATAATAAGCAAGGTAAATCCAAATAAAAACTAACTAACTATAGATTGCTTTACACAAGCCTGTTTACACACAAAAGTGGATACACACATACTAATGTATGTGCATATGCATATAAATGCCKGAAATGGCGGACGCAGACTAATGCAAATGCATGTATAAACATACTTGGCTACAAATGCGATTTTAATGGCAACAGCCTCATATGAAATGCAGTTAGTAAATAGATATTTATAAAAATACACCAAAAATWACAAAAATAAAATAAATCGTTATATTTGTGGTTACATGTATGCATACARATATAAATRCATACATACATACAAGAAGGCTTATGTATTCATATGAAGCAAATGTGTGTTTATGCCTGTGTAAATATATAAATATTTTAAAGGAAAATTATTCATAAGATAATTTAGCATAATTTAGATGTAAACAACCGCCTTAAGATATATATAATTTTTATTTTCATGTTTAAGTAACTTTAACGTGCATAACGATTATTATTTCATAATTAATTCCATAATATTTTTTTTTAGAACTTTAACCATTAAGCTAAAGTGAGACAATTAGCACTTTGAACCCACATTAATTAGTAAAAATAATTTGTTAATTAACTAAATTATGATGATGTGTACGAACCTGATATATTTTCTGCTTTATTAAGGGGTACACCTAAGAGTTCAGGGCAGCACAATAGCGAAACGTTTCTAGCTTTGTGCTAGTGGGATTGTTCACACCTTCAGCTCCCAATATATTTCCAAAGGACACATTTAGAATGACAGTTGACAAAATGACAAAACAGGTTATCTAATGCTGCTGTTTCTGTTTTCAAATGGTTCCATGGATGAAAGATCTGCAAAATATGGCGGCGTTTTAAAAAAAAGTTCAACTTACCCAATGCTAGGGTTTTTTTTTCTGCTAAAATTATATAAACTGGTAAGCCTTTATYTGGTAAAACATATAATCACCTGAAATGCATGCCAACGCATCAAGAAAAAAATCAAAATTGAGTTTTCATTACTTGCAATTGACTACATCATCTTAYATAAGTAGTATCGTAAAATTTCAAGCTTGCGCTCTCAGATATAACCAATACATAACCATTTTATGATCAATACATAACCTTTTTATGACCAATACGTAACCACTTTATAACCAAACCCACATTTGGTCTCAATATGAGTGATTTCTATCATGTAGTTTTTCCTTTGCCTGTAAAGTTACAAAAAGTTTTTTTTACATTATTTTGCATTCCAAGAGAAGATATGCAGAATATGTAGAAAATATTTTAAAGTGATCGTGCCATTGGTAACCGAATAGCTGCCACTTTTGTCGCCCAAGCAAATCAGGAAAATGTAGTTTTAAGAAAAGCGCTTTTAAAGATACGCTGATGCGCTAATTGAACTGAGCGGCTTCACTACGGAGCCTGTAACTCAAAAATATTTTAAAAACTTGTTTAAAATTTTAATTAAACTGGTACAGTAGTAATGATGAAGTAAAATATAATACACTTCAGATGTTGTTTAATTCAAACACTAATAAATATACTTATTGGCTTGCTAACTCTGTGGTTTCAGGAAGATTAGAAGAAGAATATTTTATACACTTGATTTTTATTTAAAAGTTATTTCAATATTTAACTTTATTACACTTCCTTCAAATTTGTAATTGTAATTTGAAATTAATTTYCTTAAAATCTTAATTTTTTCAGCTAAAAAGCTGGTTCACATAGCCATGAGCATGATTAGTATAACTACATAGGTCGCAAATTTGGAAAGTTATTTACTATTAAATACCCTAATGAGGTATCTTGTTAATCCCTTCACTCTCCAACATGTCGCAGATTAAACTGTCTGCTTTATTGGGCCAACCAGGCSTTCTACGGCAGTGACTTCTCGTTTYCATCKCACAAATTCAAAGAATATGTGTACAGCGTGGTCATGGTCTGTCGAGCCGTTGCATATGCATGACAACTCTTCGACTTTTCCCATCCTGTAGGGGTACTTTTTCATGTATCCGTGACCGAAAAACAGCTGAGTTGTGTAAAAATCTACTTCTCCCATCTTCGTTGTCATTTTGTTATTGTAGCGAACTTTCTTTATTTTTTCAGCACGTCTTTTCAGATCTCTGCTCCGTATAATAGTACGCTGATTGTCGTCRACACTAGGGCCTCCTATGTTGTTGTGCTGAATTTGTACCCAGATAGTTACAAACTGGGGTCCAGTCTTACGCCAAGGTAGTGTCTTACGCCAAGGTAGTTTACTGCTTTTTCATCCTAAGAATATTCATAGTCATTTGCATACTTATTTCGAGGGCTTTTGTTTATTTGTTAGTTGTAGGAGCTCTGTTTTTTCCACATCGAGCTGGAGGTTGTGAGAGTCGAGCTATGCTTGCGTCCGTATCATGACGAGATTAAGCTTTTGTAGAGCTTATTCTGTGTCGTCCACGTAGCCAATTAAGTACGATTCGTCTGAAATTTGAGTTTTAGTATAGCGTCGTAGTCGTGTTTTCCACAAGTTTAAGAATAGAATGGATTCTTGTGCGGCTCCTGACGTCACTCAGAGGTATCTGTCGTGATCCCTTTCTAAACTGCTTACAACAGTATTGTTTTACTAAGGTAGCTCTGCACCACAGAAAGCTGAGRTAGTCAAGGATTTCAAAGCTTTTCTCGAGAGTGACAATCATATCCACCCATCTAGCGCTATTGAAAACGTTTCAGATATCCAAAATCGCTAGCGACACTATTCTTTTGTATTTATGCCATCTTAGCTGTGCGTCTTCTAGACTTTCAACGACAAATTTTATAGCTCTTAGTGTTGGTCTAAAATCATGTTGTTTAGGTAAGAGTCCTCCAGCTTCATTGATAGACGCTTGGAATTTGAGTGTAAGTAGCCTTTCACAGCGCTTGTCAAGCATGCATAATGGACGGTATGGTAATGGCAAGTTAGCATCTCCTTTTCCTGATACTGTTTAGTAAAGAGTGAGAATATTATGAATTTTTCCTATTTATGATGATCTTTTGTTTTTCTATTAAGTCTATGTTATTCTAAAATTTCAATAAAACTATAAACTTCCTAGAGCTTTGAGGAAGGAATAATGTCTGGTCGAGTTGACAAGCCAGCAAGAAAAGCAATTTAAGGAAGTACAGTTTTTCAATTTTATTTTTTTAAATAGCCCTTTTTGATCATTTTTGTAAAAATATTAAATTATTTTATCGTCCGCATAATGAATTCAATAGTTTCCACCCGCTTTATATTATTGCATTAAAAGTTAATTGTAAAAACCTTTTCAAGCTCAACGAATTAAGATATAGTCAATACAGAAATAAATTTGTAATTATACAACAA
The DNA here is from genome assembly GCF_001853355.1 of Bactrocera latifrons. Classification (NCBI taxonomy): domain Eukaryota; kingdom Metazoa; phylum Arthropoda; class Insecta; order Diptera; family Tephritidae; genus Bactrocera; species Bactrocera latifrons. The sequence goes on from NW_017534908.1 coordinate 308,165, forward strand.
CAATTTAGTTAGTAATGTGTGTATTTAATTATGRAATAAGTATTTAAACAGTTAAGCACTTATCACAAGGACAATGCTTGATAATGAAATATGCAAAGAATAAACTCGTATACAAACGTATACCATACACATATATACTGCAGACAAAAAGTAACAATACAAAATTAAAATTAAACAAAAAGGCATTAAGAAGTTAATAAGATTTAAACGCAATTGTGTGTGTGAGCTGGTTTAAGCAAATGGCGAAAAGAATACCAAAAAAAAAAAACAATCAGACAAAAGAAAGCATGCAAAAATAACGCAATTAAGTGTCTGCTTGAGTAAGTGTGTGTGCCAGCGCGTGTATGTGTGGRTGAAAAAGCACTTCCCTGAATGGTTTTTGTACACAATATGAAAAAATACAGGAAAGCTGTAAAGTAAAAAGCCAAACAAAACGTTAAACGAAAGCAAACACAAAAAATTTACCGCGAAATGTTGCCACAAAAGACGCAAATGCATAAATGTAATTAGTTAGAAGTACACATACATTTACTTGTATATGTGCGTATTTAAATAACGAGTCAACGCGTATTGTTGTTAAATGTAATTAAGTAAATTAAGGGAAATGAAATGCAAGGAAAACGAAAAAAATCGTACTTTTATGCCACACTGTCACAAGGACTGAGCTCAATGTTGCGATGGGAGATTATTGCACTTGCTAAACTAATGAAAGTTGATATTGAAAAATGTAAAAAATATGAAAATAATGAATGTAATTGCAATGAAATGAATAAACGCGTAAAATTAACTATTCAAAGGAACTTTTAACTACTAACTAACATATGTATAGTACAACTCATACATATACACTATAAGCAAAAATGGCTTATTCCATGGTAAATGATGATTATGTTGAAAAAACTTAGTTTCAAACTTTTCAAAACCTGTTGCTGTATTTAAAGTAAAGGTCATACAGACTCTATATGAATGTCTAGTCATAAGTTTATTGCCGCCAAGGCCAGTCTACGGCAGGTTCAGACTACGTGCACAGAGGAAGACGACGATATGGATTTCGGTCTCTTCGACTAAACAGCTCAACACTAAAGTTTCGGGTCAGTCCATAGGTAGTTTGGTGCGACCTGACCTCTTGGTAGGTTGTAAGGTACAAGTGTGCCATGTCACATCAAAAGAACAACCGATTTTTATTTTTTTATTTTTTTATTTTTATTTTTTTTTTTTTTTTTTTGAGGTAGGTATTAGTCTCTGAAATGAGAAACTGTGCTTGTCGTGACAATTAGAACATAATCACTGATCCGACACTGTTCTCCCAAAACCAATTTGTCGTTACAGAACTAATCAAGATTCTTATTTTTGTTAAAAGTTATGGATTCTTACTGAACACTGAGAAATAGAAATTAATGACGTAAGGTTAAAAATTTTGTCAGACGCAAGTTACCAAACATGTATGAAGTATGAGGCGGAAACATCCTTGCTCTTTCTCCTCCATTGTCCAGCCTTTCCAATACCGAGGAAACATCACGAAAATCTTAATTTCGGCCAAAGCCAATACTGACATTAACCGTTTCAACAAAATTGTGATAGACTCAGAGCGTTTTGTCGATCTCTGTAATATACAGGAGTTTTGTTTAGGTATCATAACGCACCGAYGTTCTAAGCTGTCCAAGTGAGAATCCGGTTACGATCCATCTCTTCACTTATGTATGTATGTGACAGCAGAGCTATATGAAAAGGTTTCACTAATAACCTATAATAACCGTATATCGAAAAGAAAGCAAAAAAACCCAGACAATTAATTTGGAGTTATAATAAAATGTCTCAATCTGATAAGAGTCGCGAAGTCTTTTTATATATTGATAACATTCTCGTTTTAAATAGAAAGGAGTCATTTATTCCAGTTTTTAGATTCAAAAATTCGATAAATCATTCATAAAGCTCGGATCTTATCAGGTAAGGTTAGAGTGCTGATCCCTCAGCGTAGCGGGAAATCACACTTAGACTGTTATGTAGCATTGTACCAATTTCTGTAATTGGCTAAAAGCTTTCGGCAAAACATGYTCAATTTTACCATATGACTCCGGATCAGATAGTGTCCTGTGAGACTGCGACAAGCAGTGAAAAATGTATCCTACTGATCCCTAGATCTCTAATGATTTACTATGGGTCAGAAAGACCATGCGACTGCACGGCTTCTGAAATTTGTCTAACTCTTGCTGAGCTTGTCTGAGGCGCAAGAGTCYATTAGTGAACCACATGAAGCCAACTGAGATCTTAGTCCGTTCTCATTCAGCAGCTATTGAGACTAAAGTACCTGTCTTGTCAAGCTCATAATTTCCTACAATACCGCTGTCATCGCTGTGAAAGTGGATGTGCTCCGGAGCAGATTTGGTGCTATTTTTATGGCAGCCACCTTCGCTATGAAGACACTGCAGTGGTCAGGAAGCTTAAAACTTGAACTGATGAAAACTTCTGGAAAGTGAACTCCTCCACCAACCCTCCWTTCATGTTTTAATCTATTCGAAAAAAGCTCATCTCCTCTTTGCTTCAACGAGTCCTACCTACTCCCACGCCTCTATAGAAGATGCCTGGTACACAGACAGTGAACTCTTTCTCCAAACCTTCCACACAATCAGCGCCTRTCTCCTAAGGGAAAATTTGTGAGGATGCCAGAGTGCCCAGGCTCGCAGACATCTAAGCGCCCAGATTCTCTAACTCTGAAGGAGGCTGTTATTTTACATTTGTCACCACTTTCTTACTTTATGATGTTTATAGTAAACATTTTTCAAAATTTCTGTTTCACGCTTTTATTGTACCGCAACACATTCCCTACTGGAATAACCCTTTCTGCAACAGAATTTTTTTTTGGTCAACTAAAATTTGCATATGCTTAGGCCACATATACACATGCACACACACATTTAAGTAGAGAGTGAACGCATACCAAAGGAAAATAAAACGGTTTARAAAAACCGTTAGCGTAGCGGAAATGTACTGCTAAAGGCCATTAGGTAATTGCAAAAGTCCTTTGAAATTTTCCGCAACATACGAATATGTAATTGTATTTGTTGTAGATATGAGTATATAGTTGTATTTGCTGTAATATGTCTATGTGTGCGTATACTTCACGCGTTTAGATGTATGTATGTACATATATACCAYATGTATATATTTCGAKTRTTATATAACTTTTCCTATAGTTACATTTTTCGTTGCTACAAAACCATTTAGAAAGAAAAACGCAAGCATACAACACAGTAAACATACACATACAAACATAAGGCTTGTGGGGTGTGTGTTGGGATTTGTAATTACTAAAAAATAACAATTAAAAGTGTAATTAAAGAAGCAGCCTCCAAAAAGTGAGTGAGAGGAAAAAACGACAAACACAATTTATAAAACAAAGCATTAAGAGAAAGACTAAGTATACTAATTGAAGTAAAATTGCAAAAAACATTTAATGAATTTAAAGAAAAACAAMAACAAAAAAGATTACAAAATAATTAAAGCTAATTAAAGAGAGAGGAAAAAATAAGTAGGAAAAGCATGAATTTTTAATTAAAGTTTCATAAAAAGTAACAATAAACAGGACGAGCATAAAAAATTAAATAAATAAAAATATATACTATATATTAAAACATACATACATATGTATATGTCTCAACCACTTGCGCATTAACAACCGAAAGCACCGCAAATAATCATAAAACTAAATAAAAAGCGTTGAAACAATTTTTCAAACCGCATTCATGTACCCTAAACAACGCCAAGCTGCAGCAAACTCACACATACATATTCACTTAAAAAACTGCTGGCTTCGCTGTGCACTCAAATAAAGTTAAGCRATATTAAAACTAACAGATGCACAATGTTTCTATATGTAAATAAAAACATAAATAAGTTAGTAGCGACCAAAAATTTATTTATACAGACATATGTATGTATATAGGAATATATATATTTAAATATATGGCATATCGTCACCTAAAATGCAAAACAACGTATCATCAAAAAAAAATCTAAATTCAGTTTTTTTTTTATTGCTTACGTTCATATTATATATGTAATATCATAAAATATCAAGCTTCCGCTTTCAGATGTAACCAATACATAACCAATATATAACCACTTTATAACCAAAACTCAAATTTTGTTTCAATATGAGTRATTTCTGTTATATCTGTTTTCTTTGGTCCGTAAGTTTATGAAAAGTGTTGTTACATTATTTTGCGTTTTAGGTAATGATATATACAATTAACTATAACATAATTTAAGTATTCATATAAGTTAGAAATACATATGTACCATATTCGCGGAAAATTGCCTAAATGTGCTACGGTTATGACTATGTAGTGGCTAATGGCTTATAGGCTTCAAAATCCGATGCATTTACTAATGTAAATTAACAAAACAAAAACAAGAAAACCGGCTACATAAATGTTATTAAAAAAAAGCGCTCAAATAAATAATCAAGAAAACAGAAGATAAAAAAGTTCAGTTTAAATTTGCAATAATAAATTTTAAAATAAAAAATAAATAAAATAATTTATTTTATGTCAATTATTTTTATTTCACAACTTCCAAGAAAAAATACGATAACTATTTAATAAAAAAAAAGAATTGTATATGCGTCCACTGGCAAGTTACAAGCAATTTTTACATTTCGATGGCATTTTTAAGGTTAATTTGGAGTCTTAACAACTYCCTAAGTTCTAAATTGACTGTGTTTCCTGGACCCTTATGAGGAGGTTTGAAACTTATATTCTGAATTTTCAAGTAGTACATTTTCTCACAAGATGACGCCTACTTTGATACATCCTTCTAATCCCTCAAAGTTTAGGTTAGGTTAAACTGAAAGGCCAATAAACCAMGCATAGACCAGTTTGGTYCTTTGCGATASYAGATGGATGACTAGCTAAGTCCAAGAGSWGTAGTCATCGTTTAAGATGGCTGCACTTGACGCGACTTTTAACAGATTTTGCGGCCTCACTGTCGATACCTCCTCCAGTGTACTTTACTGTGGGGATCCCAGATGCTGCTTACAGCGTAGTCTTACCAATGCGCRACAAGTGCACAGGAGATGTTTACCTGGTGCCCTGCTCTAGGCATTTCCTGCAGTCTTCTCGATCTATCAACCCTATCCCTTCATGTATTCCCATCATGTTCCTAAAGTCTCTTCTATCGAGTGCCAATTGGAATTTTTTGTACTTCCGATCTACCATTTTGCACATGACTTTTGCAATTTTGCACAGTGGTAGTTCCTTAATTCTAAAATTTTGATGATAAGCTGGAGAAGTCTCCGGCATACCATAATAAAACTAATTTTTGGACAAAATTCCTTTTTTATAGTTCATTCAAAGATGATACACTRATTATTGCGGCTTTTGTAGTATGATTTGTCCATTGTCTCAAAATAGACCTCAGTTCGCCGTTCACCTCTTACCAGCGCGCATTTTTTTGAGATCTAAGATCAGAAAGTAGCCGTTTTTGTGACACAGTGCAATGTTTTGGTGAAACAGCAMACAGCAAATGTGGCCGTTTTTCGGCGATTTTATAATAAAGCTCACGAATAATAAAGTAATAACACATATAAAGTTTAAATCAATGTCATTATCTGAAAACGCATGCCAAGCTTTTGTGACATAGATTTTCCCTTTTTTCACAACCACAAAAGTTGCTTCACTCAAAATGATATWTTCCACAAACTAACGATCCGACATCTGTAAAACTTTAACTACAACTAATTTTGACTAAAAGTTATATACCATTCAATTACCCAAAGATATTTCAAAGCAGTGTAAAATCCTTTGTACAGACTATGTCCGTGGACCTTCTAACATATAGTATTTTCTAAAGTATACGTAATTAATGTGTATGGGGGGATAAAAAGGAACGTTATGCTGCGATATATCAGTTGAAATAAGTTCTTTCAAACAGTCCAGCAAGAGAGCGAGTAAATGAGTGCAGCAATTGGCTAAAAACTGGTTTAACCAAGAAAAAATTGTTGTAATACATGTGTCACAGCCTGCTTAGTCCGCGAATTTAAAACCTATAGAAAACTTGTAAGGCGGTATCAAACGATTTGTTTAAAGCAAATTCCGGTTTCTTAACCTCATCTTTGGCAAGTTGTTCCAACCGAGCACGTGCAGATTTTAGCTCAACGGTCCAAAACCTATCTTCTTTGGAGCAGTCAGGTCCTTTATATATTTTCGCTTCTGTTATTTCATTGAATGATGCTGTATGTAATTAAAATTTGTATTCAAAATGACTACTGGACAAATTTCGGCATATTTATTTTCAATACAAATTCTASAAATCTGTGCCATATAAAACAAATTAAAACACAAAACCACTCAATCAGATTTTCGATACACTTTTAACCAAAAAAAAAAAATTTTCATTTATTGAATATTCTAGAGAGGCTCAACCCTTTTTCGAAAAGTACGATAACATTAATGTTCGATCTAGTCTAAAATATCGCGATAGCGGATGCATTATTTTAAATCCCCACACATTCAAAAGCCCAAAAAGTTAAATCGTTCTCAACACAACAAAACAATCTCCCTCCTCTGAATCTCTGTTGTTGACATCTGGCTATCACCCCGCTATTACTTTAATAAATGTGTTTACACAAGAAGGAAGCGAAGACTAAAAGAGAGAGAGAGGGTAGAAAGGAAGAGGAAAACAGAAAGAGAGATAAAAAGCATTGTTTGTACTCTTCGCGCGAATCGTATTTACTTTWGCTATGTAGAAACTTAAGGATTTTAGTGAGTTATTCAAGTTAGAATTTCACGGCTGCTTTGATTTTTGAGTTATAGCTGATTCCAAAATATACATTATTGTTTACTACTTCGAAATCAATGGTACTAACAACCAACCAGTAACTAGACCCAAAACAAGACTTCTGAATGTTTTCGTTCATAATCACAACACTTTTTTAGACAAGACGAATGTTTTCGTTCATAATCACAATACTTTTTTAGTCGACATAGAGAAAGCAGAGAGTTATCATCGCAGGCTTACAAGTATCTAGGGTTCTTTGGACTGCATCTAACACTTCTTATTTGTTCATTATATGTACGAACTCGACTCTCGGTACTACTTAATATTACTTTTCACTTTCTCTTTTGTTTGAGGCGAACAATCAAGTAATCAAAACATAATTAAAGCTGCCAACGAAAGCTCTAGAGCAATTTATTAACACACATACATAGATATGCACGTACATACGGGTATATACAAAGCAAAAGTTATTTATGTCTGACTACGTATGCAATTGAAAAATATACTAAGAAAAAAAATGCTTTAAAAAAAATCAAATCGTTTCCAYTGACATTAGTTACGCCACAGTTCAATATCCTTGCCACAAAAAAATTAATACTGCTGAAGATATTATATACGAACATACATATGTATGTATTAAAACACACAAACAAGTTGTAAGTACATATTTATTAACAAAAAATAAATAAATTTATAACTTACATATTTGTACATCAATTGAAGCAAAAACGTATACAACAACAAAAAAGTTCGCCGCTTTATATTCAATGAGGGGAAAAACTACATTAAATAAATTATTAATATTGCAACAACAAAAAGGTATGATTTACTGAGTTTAAGTGTAAATCTAAAATAAATAATTGTTGATAAAAAAACTAAAAGCAAATAATTAACTATTAATTGTGCACGTATTGATGTGGCAACAAATTAAGAAGTACACTTTGAAAAAAAAATTTTTTTCATTACTTTTTTCTTTTCAGTGTAGTTATAACTTTTTATAAAAGGGCAGCAAATGCATAATGGTTTTATAAAAAAAAATTATAATATGCGAATTAAAAATAATTGCAAAGACATATACATACACATTTACACCTACATACATACCAAAATGCTCTGGAACGTGGCTTTACTATTAAAAATACATATATACATACTTCGAAAAAATTTGTATACATTTACATTTGGTAACATTTTTCATGTTTATAAGCTCAAGCTGAAACGCTACTTAAGATAAACAAAAAGCTTATGCATACATACAAACCTTTATGC
>NW_017534908.1:319624-323767 GCF_001853355.1 Bactrocera latifrons
TGTTTTACTTTTTTATAAAATTTTTCAAATTAATTTTAGCTAAAATTTAAAAATAAAAATAAAAAAAGATCCGCTCAAATATGGACCGAAGATTCCACCGACCCACAAACCACACCAAATCGTTGTTTTTTCGGCAGGAAATGGAAGCTTTTTGACAGGTTGCTTCGTCCCAAATGCGACAATTTTGATTTTATATATGGCCATTGAGCCAAAAATAGGAGTCATCGCTGAACAAAATTTGGCTCGAAATCTTCGGATCTTCTTGGAACTTTTCAAAAGCCTCTAGAGCGAAGCGATGTCGCTTTAGAAGATCGAGCTTTCAATTTAGTTATACCCTTACTTGCTTTTATTTTTTTGTTATTTCTATAAATTAATATTTTCCAAAAATTTTTAGTTTTCGTATTGAAAGTTAAAAAAGAAAATAATAATTTTAATGTTCTCAATTAAATTTTTATTTATGATTTTTTTGCTTTCATTAAATTATTTTTATTTTTCTTTATTTTCCAAATTATACTTTATTTTTTCTACTAATTCTCATTTTTTTGTCGCAAGAAATGCGTCAACACTATGTAAACCACAGTAAATTTAATAGTAACGTAGTACATGTCACACACACATTTAAACAAACAGTCGCAGCTGCTCAGCTTGCTGCGAAATTGTCAAGAGCCGGTGTTGTTCCATTCTACCAGGCGGCCAAAGTGCAGCAGTAAATAACTACACAATTACTAAATACAGAATTTGTTGCCTAACAGCAGGCGCAAGATACAGTGGCGTCGAGAGCATAGCTGTGTGGCTATGTTACGTATAATGTAAGTCCGTTAACAGCTGCCTGTATATAGCGAATATACAAACCAAAGTGTGTTACGCGAGCGCGCCACAGTGACACTAAAACGTTTGTGGGTACATGTATTGGCTAGAGACGGCAAGATATAGATATACTGAAGACCAAAACAAGAATGTAAACAATTCACAGCGACTCTGAAATATTTATGCGCCAAGAAAACGCTTGGAAGGTAACAATATACATATGATTTTTATAAAAATATATTGTTTCAGGCAATAAGGTGCATTCGTAGATAATAAAAATGCACTCTAAATTTTTTTATAAATCTTATTTTGAAAGTACTTAATATTAAATTCGTATTTATATATAGTAATGAAAATTCCAAGAATAATTTAATTGCCGAATGTCTTCAAACTTGTTCAATTTGTACTCCAGTTAATGGACCACCTATCCTTAAAGTACAGTAGGTGACATTTYCGAAAATAAATAGAAATTAATAAATATTTCATAACTTTTCGTAAAAAGTTGTTATTTAAGTCTTATAAATACAAGATGSTTTCCAAAGTAAACAGGCCTTTTAGAGTMTRGCGACCCCTGGTGGYGTCATCTATAAGKCGACTGGTGCGTTAGAATCTGCTATCATTAACKATTATCCAGTGACAATTTCATGACATATCATAGATTGGAAGCGAACTTATTGCGTTTTAAGTGTCATTATKWTTGTATTATCGGTGCGAAAATGAGCTGCAAATAAAGAGCCAACACTAAATTTTGTTTTAAAATTGTTCAAACTTTTAYCGAAACGTTTCAATCSATGAAAAATGTTTATGGCTATGATTGTCTATCCCCTAGCAGAGTGCRCGARTGGTTTCAACRWTTTCAAAGTGGWWGTGAGGGCAAAAATKACGATCAACATGCGGGCCAATCAAAATCCGTGAGATTCCATCCAAACTGTGAGTGTATTCATCAATCATCACGAMATCATCATTGAAATTCATGGAGATGGAATTGAAAATCTCCAAAACATCGACTTATCGCATTTTGACCGAACAATTGGGCTTRCGAAAGGTGTGTGCAYGGTTTCTCCGCACAACTGGTCTAACGACCAAAAATTGCTCAGAATCCAAYGTTCGATAGACGCTTGACWCCGATTATTTGACCAAAAATCACATTTTAACCATTAATCACTACCCGAATTCATCTGATATGGCACAGTACGATTTATTCCTTTTTGGAATAATTAATTTGCCCATGAAAGGACAGCTTTATGCCGACGTAGAGGCCATTCAAAAGGCTTGCACCGGCATACTGGCATCCTTGGCCGGAGCTAAAACACTCGTTAGACATGCGTTTGGACAGTACAAAAAGCTGGATTGAAGCATAAAGAGACTATTTTGAATAAAATGCATTGATTTTGCCGAAAAAAACCATTTGTTCCGTTTTTTTAAGTCCTGTTTACTTTGAAATGCACCTTGTATAGTAAAATAAATACTATAAATATAATATAGTTATATTACAACAAGTTACCTTGGACACAAACGCTAAGTCACCCACTTCTMACTTATTCATTGTTGCGCTGAGCGAACTAGATTCGCCTGAAAACCGCTCTTTCGTCATTCTACCAGGCGTCCAAGTGATAGCTGTAGACAACTGAATTTTTGCAAAACTAAATTATAAGATACGTACATAGGTACTTAAGTGATAACGAAAAAATTGTGTGTAGGATATAGTTCACATTGATATTTCAAAAACTGAGGAACTAGTTCGCGTATATAGAGACATACGGACAATGCTAATTCGATAAGGTAAGGTTAAATAATAAAAAATTATATAAAATTGCAACATCAACCCAAGAACGACATTTTGATTATCTGCGCCGATTGCAGATTTTATCGCTCAATTAAAACGAAATTTCCACTTAATCTACTAATTTGTGGCACACATTTACATAAATTTCTATTTCACCAGCAATGCAATTGGCGAAAGGTCACATTTTCRTTCGCGAAATAAGCCCCAGAAAGTTGTATTTCGAACGATTTCCGCATTTATTGCGGACTCAGATTGTTGCATTGAAATGCACCCAATGCAGCGCTTATTAAGCGATTTGTTCAACCAAAACCATTGAATTCAATTCTAGCTGYGTTCAATTTGAATTTAGTAGCGCTGCAATTTAATATAAACACAACTGTGGTTGTTGAAGCACATAACCGACAAATGATATGCAACAGCCCCTTCAGTAGAACAAYAATTATAATGGGCGCCCGCTCTTGACCGTCGGATATATCGAACGTTGCTTCAAGCAGAAGGTTACCTGATGCTTTTGATGATGGTATTGAAGGTTTCACTTTGATTTAGAAATGCCTTGCAGACTATAAATTTAAGATTCGACATTGTTCGCAATAAAAAAAACTCCCTTAAAAGTTTCGTTTCATATTTAATCCAATCGCAGCAGGCTTCTAACGATCCTTCTTCYTCTTCTTCTGCTTACAACTGAATTGAATACGCTATGTAGCTGCTGTCTCTAAATTCGCCTTATATAGTATAKCGGACAGCTCTTTGTTTCTTTCGCAGATTGTCATATATATTCTCCACAAAACCTTTCTCTCGAACACTGCCAGCGCTGACTAATCAGATGGTGACATTCTCTATGCCTCCGCACCATATATCAGGGCGGGAATGCTGAGTTACTTGTTCGAGAAAGCGGTTTACTTCTCAATTGCGTCCGCAGTCGAAAGTATCACCTGTTGCCATGAGAGATTCTGCTTTGGATTTCGAGACTCACGTTGTTTTTGGTGTTAATACTTCATCCAAGAGAGACGAAATTGTCCACGACTTCGCAGTTATGACTCTCAACAATGACTTGTGATTMAAGAGGTCATAACATTAAAGCTACTAACCTTCAAAGCACTCACCGTACATTTAAGGTTGGTTAAGGAATGCGTAATCTTGCTTTTAGGCGACTCGAAATTAATTGAAAATTACTTTTTTCATTGATTGTGGCGATATATCAGCAATATCATGCCAAATATTTTCCTCCAAGGCGTCGATTATTTGCATGGATAAGCAAATTCCAATAACTCCACAAAAACTAATCTAGCGATATTAAATTGATATTGCTATAATGAGGTCTACAAAAGTTTCGTGCAATAAATTGCGAATTGTTTCGTCTTGTTGGAACCAAAAGCCTTCCAGATCAGCATCTTTCAATTCAGGCACGAAAAATAGAATAATAATAACTCTATAGCATTCCACACTGACTGTAATATTATGGTCTGCTTAATTTTGCTAAACATGGACCAAAAATTCCTACCGTCCATAGAATACGGGATCACAATAGACGATGAATTTTTGAGGACTTA
>NW_017534908.1:323867-331106 GCF_001853355.1 Bactrocera latifrons
ACTGGCATTGCACTCTAAATTTGCACATTGTTCCGGAGTAAGTATATTCATTAAGAAATGACAAACCAAACTTCACAGCTTCATTGACTGGCTGCCACACCATACATAGACCTCCAGGTCCTCCCTAATGCCAAATAGAGAGTTCTTAAGAGGTTAAGTAAGTTTCAGAGGTACCAAAACAGGTATCTTCACAATTTTTTGCTAATATGAACAATCATATACACTCGTGGTCGTTTTTTTCGGACTTTATTGTTCGTTCGGGATTTATTTCAACCATGTTTTTTTATGTTTTTGGTAAGCATAAGTGGACTAAATTATATTATCTAATTATAATTATAGTTTTTAATTTACTACGTTTAATGGATAAACCACAGATTAGCTTTTCTGAGTTTATACACAAACGGCCAATTTGATTGCTTTTAAAGTGAACTTCGTGTTTCAATAAAAAATAAATAAATAAAATAAAACATTAATTTCAATAATAGTGTTAATAAATAAATTAAAAAATAAAATATATCATATCTTCATCGCATGTCAGTCTCTTACAGTTCGAGCTCATTTTGTAAAGCTCATGTGTTTTGTTTTAAATTTTTAATACTTTTGATAAATAACATGTCATTGACTTACTTTTAAATTTAAAAAAAATTCTATACCGCAAAAAGCACAACACCTGGAAGTATTGAGTGGTAAGGTTCGCATGGCCAGGAGTATACTTGAAAAATGTAATAAGGCATATCAAAGGAGCATATTTGTACAATTTTGATATCAAAATGTTGAAAATTCAGCCGTTGAGACCTCATCTCCCTGGGTGTCTCACAAAAAAGTGCTCCCACCGGGGACAGCATAAGTTATCATTGGTTCATCTAAAAATAAAAAAGAATAAAAACATTCGGTTAGTTCATATACAAATCTCATATTTGAAAAAAATTAAATTTTTCAATTTTTCTCAGATTTTGAACAAAAAATCTCATTGAGAAAAACACATTTAAAGTCGATGCGCTACACCGATTTGACCTGATGAGCAGAACTTCCGAAGAGTCTATCATTTACAGTTTTATTTAGAACAATTTAAAATTTCGGAAGAATATTTTAAACTATTTAACACTATTAATAAAGTAAAAATATCGAGTTTTTGAAATTTTTAAACCCACGTAACACCTTAGTACGAGCAGAGGATTACGTCGCGCAGAACGTCAAGGCTTTTTGCGAAGTTTGAAGAAACTTGATAACAAGTTCTGATACTTCATCTAATTCATGGAACTGCGAAGCTTTTATATTAAGCCGGACATCAGCAGAGCATGTGTTAAAACGCCTCTCTTATGCCTACTTTCCAACACTTTCTATATGTGTCACCCTTAATAATGCCCATCACTATAGAATTGTACACAACTGACTTTTATAATGTGGTGCACTCTTGATGAAGTTTTATCGGAAAATCGCTTTTTGAGTGAATTCAATGACTTTTGACTCAACTAACCACAAATAAACCAGAAACTTGTATGTGGCAGCGTTCAAAGCGCCACAAATCWACAACGTAAAGGCACATTTTTATTAAGTACTAGAGCAATTGAATGGATATGAAGGTTAACCTACATTTATACGCCGATGCAGCGGGGTATGATATACATACAAACAAATATTTATATAATGCAACATATGTATGTAGGTATATAAACATTACTGAATGGTAAAAAAAATTATGATTTCTCTGCAACACACGGATGGTTTTATATAAATATGTACATAACTTTTATGACAAAAAAACCGCTTTGACGTAGTCAGCGGCAATCGCTAAACAACATGATGAGGCAGGCGGCAATTTGCATTTGCATTTGTTTGCAAGCATACAATTTTATCGCTAACATTTCGGTGAGAYGCTTACACCCGTCATACAGATGATTGTTCTTGAGGCTGCATTTAGTAGCAAATTCAATAGCTGACCAACCGAGCGGCTGGCTGACATACACATATGTACTCACAAACATACTCATCTAGTGGCGACTATTCAAGCGTTCAAATTGCGGCAATATAAATTTTCCACAATATAAACTAGCGTTGCATAGACGTCACAGAGCGCACCGGCCGCTGACGGCACTCTCTACAGCGCCTACACATCCATGTGTACATGTGTAATAGAAATATAATATATGTGTGCAATATATACTACATACATATGTGTATGTGATTGTAACTGCGGTGGCGCGCGGCATCTAATGCGGCGCAGTAGACTCGCGGCGCACAGGAAATCGTTGATTGACTCTATGCGAGCATAAAAGAAAAAGCKCGGACAAATGCCAAACAAACACACACATACACAAATGTACATATCACAAACAAAATACAGACAAATCGATGAAAAAAAAAAACCACAATTCTACAATTAGCGACTCACAAGCTCTACGCCCACACAACTACTGAACCGCTGATCCACCGCTTACCCCATACTGGTGCTTGGCCTTTGCAAGTGAGCGTTCTAGACGTATGAGCAACATCCTGCCCCGAGATAGACTTATACATATGTCACACAAAGCTGCTTCCTCACCACATCCCGTGATCATTTGCATCTACGTACCCGCTACTGCCGAACCGTCATTCTAATGCGCGCCGTGCTTTCAGCTAAAATTCACTTTTGCACCGATTCCAATCGATTGATTTTCATTTGATTTGATTTGATTGAGAATTTCCCTTTCTTTTATTAGCACCGGTGTATGTTTGAGTGTAGACGTGGCATAGCGTGATATTATAACAGCTTTTGTGATTTATCATTGAATGAATCGTTGCTTCCGATTTCGGTGTACTGATTTGTCAAAGTGGGCAATTAGCAAATATCATTTCCGATCAATTAAAGTGTGTGAAAAGTAAATGTTTACGGTTAGGTTAGTTTTTTCTCACGAATTGAGGATATGCGAAAAAAAATAATATTATATAATAAATAAGAATGAACAAGAGCCAGTCAAAAATTAAAGAAAAAACGTGAGATAYCTTTTTGAAAGTTGGCAGGAATAAGGAAAAGAAATTTTTGGATAGTTATTAGAAAATGAAATCAAGAAAGAACTTTAACTCAAGCTATAACACCCTGCGTAAATATAATATATTCCATGCACTTGAATTTTTTCGATAAGTTTGTATGTCAGCTATACGCTATAGCTATAGTAATCTGATCTAAGCCCTTTTCTTGGACATTGTAGCAATGCCTTCAAAAATGATATGTGCCAAAGTTTGTGACGCTACCTTGTCAAACAAAAAAGTTTTCTATATAAGAACTTGAGTTTTATCGGTCAGTTTGTATGACAGCTATATGCTATGGTCGGATATTGGCGATTTTGTCACCTTCTTCGCATGAAAGGACATGCGCAACTTATAGATAGATATCTAAAAAAATAACTTCTTCTTTACTAGCGTGGCGCTAATTGGAGATTCCAAGCGAAGCCAAGTCCATCTCCACCTGGTTTTTTCAACGGAGTGGAGGTCTTTCCTTTCGTCTGCTTTCCTCAATGGGTACTGCGTGAAATATTTTTAGAACTGGAGTGTTTTTGCCCATTCAGACGACATGACCTAGCCAGCGTAGCCGCTGTCTTTTAATTCGCTGAACTATGTCAATAYCGTCGTATATCTCATACACCTCATTGTTCCATCGAATGCAATATTCGCTGCGTCCAACACGCAATGAACCATGCCTCTGCCCCATATATTTAGCAGGACGGGAATAATGAGTGGCTTATAGGGTTTGGTTTTTGTTCATGAAGAGGGGAACTTTACTGCTCAATTGCCTACTTAGTTCGAAGTACCGCCCGTTGACAAGAGATATTCAGCGTTGAATTTCTACTGATATTGTTATTGCTGTTAATTCTGGTTCCAATATAGACGAAATACGACCTCGAAGTTAAGACTCTCTCTCACCACGAATTTGCGCTCCTTTATATGGTCATTATAGTATATGCCATATGGATCTACTTGTCTCAGTTTTTGCCCCGTTCATTGCACTTCTTGGACGGCRGTGATGTCAACTTTTATTTTATGAGGACATCAACCAGTTGGGCAGCGGCACCTTTTCAATTAAGGGAGCGAACATTCCAGGTGCATGCTATTAAATCGTAATCATTATTTTGTTTGCCATGGTCGTCATCAAAAGGCGTTGTTTAAGTGGCGGGCTCCAGACACAGCGCACAACCCTGAGTAGGGATCGTTCAYTTTCTCACTTTGGCTCGCYTTCAAACWGATCTGGAAATCGTGAGCTKCTTAAGCCACATGCAATATAGAAATGGTTAAACAGCTGAAGGAAATATATACATTTAAAGTAGAAGTATTTTATTTCGTTTAATAACTTCTTAAATAAAAAACAGGAAAGAAATGCCTACTCTGAAGAGACTTCATTTAGTTTCAACAAAGGATGAAACTGACTGTGATTCATAAATAATATTGTCGTTATTTTTTTTACTAAAAATGAAATTAAAACTTCCTTACCGTATGAAAAATACTTAATTTTCAAAGCTGCGAACTTATATGCTCAATTAAGCAAATTTCGAAACGACATGYGGCGTGGACCATACATTATACTATATGTCTGCTGTCAGCACTCACATGTATTACATTGAAAAAAAAAATAAATATTGTTGTATAGGTAAGCTAAGCAAAATATTTCAACTGACAAAAATTTTGCATATGAATATACATATGTATTTTCTCACATACAAATATCATTTGACTAAAACGCCATTTACAGTTGCATTTCTTTATATGAGATAATCACTTTAGCGCAATTCATAAAGTTCAGTGTCAGAGGAAACAATATTTCATAGCTTATTTAGGTACAGATACTCGTACACTAGTCGAGCATAGTTATAAATGGACGACAAGCACAAGATACTTAATATATAGGAATACGTGGTTTCTATGTAGTCATCAGTACACAAGTCTTCTAATGTTATAATACAAAGTCTAAAGTGGAAATGAATAAGAAGTGAAATGTATACATAACTGAGTTCTTATTAAGATATTTGCATATGTGTGTATGTTAGTKCAAATAAACTTAATATGAATGCCTGTCTGCTTATGCCATCGAACTAAAATTTTACTCACGTCCTCTTTCCCCCAAAAAGCTGCTCATTTGTCAAAATCGCCGATATCGAACTTGTAAATGATATAACTGCCACATAAGCTGACTGATCAAAGTCAAATGATCAAGATATTATATTATTCGAATAAATTCTGCTGAYATAAAAACTGATCGACCAAAATCAAAATAAAGTTATTTTTTATGCTATAAGAAAAATACCTCTGTGGTGTATTATATAAAACGTATGTACTAAAATAAAATCATGTAACTCCACCTAAGTATAGGTATACTTATAAAAATACTATGTCTGAAGTTTTAGAAATAAAGTGATGTCGATTTTGACTCTATATCTGGAATAGCTTGATTAATATTCGAGATTAGTAAGTGAATCGCAGACAATTTTTTCATGGCACTCTTATGAAAAATCTRATGGTTTCAAATCCTCACTACGGATTAACAATTTTTGTATTTGTAGGCTTATGAAATTATGAACTTTTTTGAAAGATCATACATTAGGTTTTCGGTGTCATCGAAAGTTTAGTAAAACAAGGAACTATAATTATTATTATTAATACAGATATCTATACGAATCTAAGATGTATGTACGTAAACATAACCTTTATCATAAGTTTTATAGGTATTTTATTTGAAAGGAACCTAACCCAAGTTACTCTTAGTCTTTTGTATTTCGTTGGTTATATATATAASCAACCACCGAAGACGATGCGAACTCTCATCGAACATCGACTGATCAACTRCATTTTTGARCACTGAAACATCAATTTAACGAGTTATCGACCGTATAGTTCTGACGTTATACCACATGATTTCTTTTAATTACCGTACGTAAATAATAAACTAAGAGTCCAAAGCTTTCTGTGACACGATTTTGTAAAAATCGACGTCGAATAGAGGTTGTAAAAGGGATGCTTCACAACGTAGCTGAGTATCCGACATTCATCAAATGCATCATTACTGGCCATGAAACGTATGTAGCTTAAAGCATAGCCGAGGCTTACAACAAGTAAAAGCTTATGTAGGGTTAAGAACATAATAAAGTTTTTATGTCAAAGTGATAATAGTGAATTGTATTAAGGGGGTTTCCTTGAGTAATAGACAGCAATTTTTCAAAAAAGTTTTTTCATATAAAAATTAAATATTTTATTCGTTTTTTTTTATTGTCACAAACATACACTGTTAACAAAGAATTTTCGAAATTTTTAGAAAAAATTATTTTAAACTCGACCATCGCGACGTCATTTCCAATGATCCCTCGGAGAAAAGATGCGCCCGCATTGGCAGGATAACTCCTTACAGGATCATCTAACTTGAAAAATTTAGAAAAGAAAAAAATACATTTTTACAAAAATATTAAAACTTCGGAATTTTTTTTTTGTTTTTTTTTTTTTTGTTCAAATAGTTGTAAACGAAAAAAGTCCTTCGTCCAATACTTTATCAATTATATCCCAAAGTAAAAGCATCCCTATGTAAAATTTCATGAAGATCAGTTGAGTAGTTCTCAAGAAATCTTACCAACCGACTTCAAAACACAGTTCGGAGTAAAACGTATTTAAAGACAGCGCGCGTAGCCTAGTTAGCCTCGAGCGCACAAGTTCTCAAACCTATTACTCAGGTCAACTTAAAAGTTTAGGACAATATTCTGGGTGTTGTAGAATTTAAAAAGACAATAAAAATTMAATTTTTTGAAACACGTAAACCCATGTAACCCCRTAATAAAGATTATTTTGTCAAGGTGATAATGAAGATTTGTATTAAAATACGTAAAATCGTGGTTTATCAGTAATGTTAATCCAGGTTTAATTTGATCATTTTCTGAAATCTGAAAATAAATTGTCAACGTTACGCTTGTTTTTATTGCTCTATAGATGAACAATCGAAGAAGCTGAAGCAATCTATTCACTAAATATTTCAGTGATATAGTGAACTAAGTCAAAAATWAGATTTATTAATAAAAGACGACATTGAAGACACACTGATTTAGCAAAGAATTTTCATACACTTAAGCTATTATGAATCTTCACAGCCTTTCAGCATGTTGAAAACTCATTCACGCTTCTAATATCATACAAATATGGTGTAAGTATAGGTATATACTATGCAGATCTTATTAAGAATTAAGCTGCTGTTTGGAATGATCTGCAGTCTATTATATAAATGACTTG
>NW_017534908.1:331876-335609 GCF_001853355.1 Bactrocera latifrons
GCTTTGAAAATTAAATTTTATAACGCGTTGCCTTATTATCCTTACAGGATAAAAGTTAAATTCGAAGAAAAATCACGTGCGTGCTAAGAAAAACGTGTAGAGTCTGATCCTAAAAGGATATATTGCGTTGTGTGTAAATTCTCAAGGATAACTACTTTCTCTAAACAAGGCTAACTATTAGACTCATTTATCGGTATGCCAACAGCCGCTGAAGAATCGATCGATGCTTTCCAGCATTACTACTCGCGTCCACCAGAGCGACCGAAGTCGCGTTCATGGAAACAGGTGATTTATGATCCTGAAGAAAAAACTTACTGTGGTCGCACAGTGGACAGTTGGGGTGAGTACATAGTAGAAATAGCCATTTTATGAGATAGATATAAACTACCTAACTGGCAACATTTGCAAGGCTTAAATAAGATTTCTTAGGTATGTTGAATACCCTGAGTGTAAACTGCTAACAAATTGTGTATCAATTCAATTTTTTTTTTTTTTTTGATATTTCGATAGGTTAGGATATAAGAGATCAAAAATATGTATTTTTATAAAAGGATTCCACAAAACTAAAATCATTTTGAAAGTTATAGCCATTTTAGTGTTCCAGCAACTCGGTTGGTTTGATTTTAGTTTAAAACTTGAAGACGTTTTTCCGGAACTATTTTTCCTTTGATATGGATGGTGCAATATCTCAAGTTCTTTTAAACCAATTTACTGGACATTTTGCATATTTTTACTTTTATCGTATGAAAAAACTAAATATAAATGCCAAATTTTGTTGTTAAGAGGATAGTATGGAATAATTCATTATGTGAAAGTTCTGTTCGCTTTATTATGCCAATGAAAAGTTGACAAATTATGACAAATTAACATAAGTTAAGCTTCTAATTCTCCGATGACAAATTTGTAATTCTCCTTATATATCCATAGCGATTTTTTTCTTTTCAAAGACCAAAATTAATTAATTGTTTTCATATTTCGATAGCCTCTCCTCTGAAAATATTATGCTAAAAATTGATATTTCAAATATTATTGAGTTACAGCATTGAATTCTTTTCAACCGTAGGTCATCATAAAGCCAATATGTTTCAATAGAGAGTTTTTTTTTTACATTTTATCCACGGAGAAGGCCAAATTATTACAATAGTGAATAGTTTTTCAAAGACGGATATTTTATTTAGTTGCTACAACATTTTTACTTTGATTCTAAAAATCGCCATTTYTAGGCTGTCGTAGTCGGTGTGCCTCTTAAGAGAATGATCGCTGGAAAGTAATTACCGACGGAGAAGCATATTTTTAAGCACCGGTCTAATTGGTAATAAAAAAGGACCGAAAAGTTGAAATGCCACTCTGATCGATGCTATTACAGAAACACTTAACATATACTAAATATAATACCTGAAAATCAACACGATATAAGCTGCGTCATTTCAAAAATTTCAACACGAGATCCATGCCTTATCTGACGGTATTTAATACATTTAAAGCTCTATTTGACACATCACACTTATCGTCGATACAAATYTGGTTAGTCGTTAAATTTGCATGAYCATTTCTGTGAAACCTTCTTAACAAAATTTTTATTTTTTACCTTATTTTCTTATTTCCTTGYGACGGGGTTCATTACTCTAAATTTTTCGTTGAATGTGGTTAGGTTAGGTAGTTGGAGGTTTAGGTTAGTTTGAGGTGAAGTATTCGTCATAGAAAATATCCACGCTTTTTGCGAACTWTAAGGGCGACTTGATATCTCAGTTGCAACGCCTAAGCTCCTAGATATTTAAGACTAATTCTAGATTGCGCTGGATATAGGCATCGTTACTTATGCCCATCCGGCTCGCAAATGATACCAGTAGTTATAACCTTTCAATACCATGTAAATAAATAGTATGCGGTGTTTCCTTAGGAACTCTGCCACATGATCTGGCGATCGTTGAACTTGAGGTATTCCATCTCGCCTTAATCCGTCAGCCAGCTTTTTCAGAAATGTCATTGTTTATTTTTCCTGTGCTTTTTCCGTAACTATACGGTCGGCACTTTTCACAAAATCATATGCTGTTTCATTTCGCAGAGTTCCTTTGTAGCCTGGAACCCAGTATATAATATCTACTGCCTCCCTGCTAATAAGGACACTCTCTGACATATTGTGTTAGGAGAATATTGCCTTAATTGTCGCCTGGCTATCGACGTCCCTTTTATATTGTTTCCTGTATTATTAACCATCTCTACTGCTTTCCTAACTGCAAGGCTTCAGCTTAGAAGATACAGTAGTATTCCGGGGAATAGGAATGAAGGTAACAGGGCCAAGCAATAGCTCGATGAGAAAAACGGGTGATCCCAGTAGAGGCACTTTTTTTCAGTACCMTTTTTTGGAGATCACGCGTGAGTCGAGTCAAGCTGTCATACTTTTTTGTTAAGTACTTTTTGGACGGAACTCAACGAATTGATTATCTGAGACGTAGCCGCGGCCAACATTTGAAAAGGATAATCTTAAAAAAAATAAATTCCAAAGAATGATATTTCTAATGATAATCAACACTTCTTATTAAATTTGAAGTTTCTGTTTTTTTTTCCTTAAAAAGTAGGGGAAAAAATCAGTATTGCTGCGCTTTCAATTTACTATTCTTCTGGAACTTCTATATGACCTTGACCTGAATAAATCTTAAATGAACTTTTTTTTCGAAAAAAATTGTTTGTGTGATTACTTGGAGACAAATGACTATCAAATTTTTATATATATATATCKTTTTCTGAGTAAAGTATCTTCTAATACAGAATTTTTTCTAGGCTTTGTGCACAGAAAAGGCCACAATGACGGCAGCATTGAGCGTCGTCAAAGATCGCATCCAAATCGTAAAACTTTTATGTTGTTTTTTTTTTTTTTTTTTTTGTATTCATTTTCTGATAAAATCATATATTCGAAACTATCTTAGTCGAATATATGTATAAGTATTTACTTTTTTATTGACAAAATTTCAACAATATTCATAAAAAGTAATAATGGCTAAACAATTACAAAACTTAACTACAAGCAAAATTGCTAACTCATTCCACCAGTGAGAAAATATAAAGTTTACGAAATTTCAAAAATCATTATTTTTTGCTGCAACTGTTTTTGCAATYTCAGCAAATTTTTCACAGTGCATTTACAGTGGAGCATAAAATACGCACAGTTAAGTGCATTGAACTATGTGTATACTAGAAACTCTGMGAGTAGTGGTACATATTTCGGAGATGAGTACCAGCACTCTCCGCACACCTGAACTGCATAACTGTGTTTCGGTTTCGCAGATACACACCACTCTGCATGCAAAAGTTGGTTGAGTACAACCAGCGTCAGTGGGTGTGTGTGCGTGAATGATTTTACCCGGAGCAACGGCCAGAGACATACAACCCTTAATAATTGRAAAGCAATGCACTCAATTTAACTGTATGTGTGTGCAAATTCGCATGCGGAAAACAGGAAGCAACTCAAATGTGCGCTCAAATCCTGGAGTAGCGTAGCGTTAAGGCGCTTGTGAGGCACGAATTGAGTGATGAAGTATTAAAGAATGGGCGCGTAAAATTTGCGAAAACCATCAGGTACACAACACATACATACAGGTATATTAGTATGTGAATATGTGTGTGTGCATAATTGCTGATTCATTGTTATGCTTCTGCCTATTGTTCGTTATGGAAATGATCAACCGTGTCTCCCATAAGCGGTTGGTTGATTTTGTGTTTGAAGCACTTAAGT
>NW_017534908.1:336369-337381 GCF_001853355.1 Bactrocera latifrons
AATTTTCAATAGTGCCATGTAGAAAAACAGGTGGACGGCGTCAATGATTCCAGCAGGCTGGCTAATCTAAATTCGGAAAAAGACAAACTGTATATTGAACTGTAGATAGATGAATATCACCGAAACTAGAATATTTTACAAACGTTGAAAAAAAAATTTTAATGATTTTAAAACTTCAAACCCAAAATTTCATGATTTTTGCGGCTTAATAAATACGGTTCAATAAAGTCCAAGTTCGAACGATAGACACATTCTATGAACGTTCTACATTGGATTTATGTAGAAACAAAATCGACTTTTTGAAAGCGTCACACGGTATGACTTCCATAAGGAATGCATCTAAGATCGCTTTSGGAAAGGAAAATATTGCAAATGATATTTGGCAACTTCACTATACTTATTTTCCMGTAGTTTCTAGGTGGAGCATAGGGCCTCAATAAACCAATTATAATGCATTTTATTTACAGCTATACATTTMATTTCTCTCCAAGAATAACCACTTCTCTGTGCTTCTGCTTCGACTTCCCGTCTCCARGTGTTGGCTGGTCTACTACCTACTTCACTAACTAGTGTGAAATTTTCAAAAAATCGATTTTGTTTTTACAATAATAAATTTTTCGTATTTCGATAGTTTATACCTTTAAAAATAACTTACCAAAATTTCAAATCGATATCTGGAACAGTTTTTGGGTTACAGCCATTTAAAAGAGTAGACGCTCGGCAGTTAGATAACAATCACTTTATCTTTAAACACGTTTTTCTCGAAACAGCATTTTTTCGAATTTGCTGGAGTGATTACACGGAGACAAATGCATCTTCTCTATACAGTTCTCCATGTGATGACCCTCCACTTTTGATCCCAAAAAATGCCTTTTTTTRGCGCTGTCACACCAAGTCTCACTAAATCGCTTAAAAATAGTCAAATAATGATATCCTTAACGGGTTGTTATAGTTTCCCCCAAAGGTTGTCCAGAAGGAAACATCGATTAACCTATAAGGTATTTATACCAAT
>NW_017534908.1:337746-349188 GCF_001853355.1 Bactrocera latifrons
TCCTTCTGGATGTTATAAAATTCGCGAYAAACTGCATATACCCTGCTCACGGCTTTGAAAGAAAGCTAAAAAAACGATTTTTTTCTGACTTTGGAAACTAAAGCAACTCACCCTAGTAATCATACATCTATATGTAATTAGCATTAAAAATTTAAGTCAATGCTATAAATCATTGTATGCATGTATATATTTGTATATAAGTGAATGACTTCGTAGAGTAAATGTGCGAATGATTGCATCACAACTTCTTCGTCTGCAGTGGCGCCGACGATACGCTCCACGCACGTCGAATGCAACAAACAACAACAAGGCAATTGTTGCTGTCGATGACACTTTATTTTGCTTTATGGCTTTTTTGCTGTTGTAGTAGAGTTATTTTGGCACAGAACATAAGTATGCGTAAATGAATACATATACATGTAGATATGTATATTTATAAATGTGTATATGTATAAAAATATGTATATATGACGAGTGTAGGCATGTATATAGGTATATCTGTGGTTGGTTCTCTGTTGTTGTGAGCTCTTGTATCTTCGCTGACATGTTCATCGTCATATTGGGGTCAATGCGATGCTGACTGGAACAAAACTCATGCTAAGCGTATATACAAATATAAGGCACACATAAATGTATGTACATATATATGTAAGTATGTGTGTGTAGGAGCACGAAGACGGCAAGTGGAGTCAAGCACTAAAATGTTGCACTGAATTGAGGCAACAATACAAAACTTTTGAGCAGCGCGAGCTAAACAAGGGTGAGTGGGTGGTTGATAGACAGACAGGCGGGCAGGCTGGCAAAAGTGACCCGGTCATGTGCTTACAAACAAGCGTACGTGTGTGTATGTATGTATGTATATGCATGTGAAGGGTGTTCTACTTCTTTGAGTAGCTGCATGTTATGGTACAATATTTATTTGTATGCTTTTTGTTGTTGCCCTGATTTTTACTTGAATGCGAAATGAAGATGTAACGCCTCACACATACAATGTGACATACGTACATATGTATACGTAACATTTTGTAACTCAACTTCTTGATGAATACTTGCGTGTATATATATATATATATATACATATATAGTATATATAAATGGCCGTGCTTCATTTGCTCCTCACCGCCATGAAATATTTGTGTACTACCAATGTACACAGAGCATAACATAGCTCAGCTTTGCGGCACCACAAAGCACATTAGAGAAATATTACGAAAAATTTTATTGCAAAAATAAGAAAAAATTTGACTTCGATATTACGGCAGTGCCCTTATAATACCCTTGACAGGTTCAAGATTTCCTTACAAGAACTTAATATGGAGCGAGCAGTTTATATGGCAGCTATATGCTATAGTAATCCGATCTGAAATTTTCTTTCGAAGATTATAGCACYGCCTTAKKCAATAATATAWACTAAATTTCGTGAGCATAACTTCTTTAATACAAAAGTGTTCCATATAAAAAACTTATTTTTAATCATTCAGTTTGTTCGACAGCTATATGCTATAAAAGTTTCATCTGAAAATTGTTTTCAGAGATTATAGCGCTGTCTTAAACAATTTTATATACTTCATTCTGTGAGCATATGTCTTAAAACAAAAAAAAAATTCTCCATACGAGGACTTGAAATTGATTGCGCAGTTTGTATAACAGCTATATGATATAGTGTTTCAATCTAGAAGTTTTCAAAATGTATTATAGCGTTGTCTTAAAAATTCATCTCTACGAAATTCCGTGAACATATCATACCAAATAAAAAAGTTTTCTATGTAAGAACTTAATTTTAATCATTCAGTTTGTATGGCAACTATATAATACAGTAGTCCAATCTAAAAGATTTTTTCTGAAATTAAAGCGCTATTTTAGGCAATAATATTTTCGTGAACATATCTCCTGAAATAAAAAAGTTTTTCATACGGAGGCTTGAATTTGATTTGTATGACAGCTATATGACATAGTGGTCTGTTCCAAAAGATTTCATCAGAGAATGTAACGCTACTACAAAAAATTACTAATAAAAAAGTTTTCCGTATAAGAACTTAATTCTAATCGTTCAGTTTGTATGACAGTTGTATGCTTTAGTGGTTCGATATCAACAGTTCCAACAAATCAGCAGTTTCTTGGAAAGAGAAGTACCTGAGCAAAATTTCAGAGCAATATCCCAAAAATTGATGGACTATTTGACGTAGCTAYAGGAGCCAAATCGAGTACAAATTAAAAAGTCTTACTATTTTTTGTCCAAAGTATTAGATATACATATGTTTTATATAATTTCCTACCATTCCATCGGTCTGTCACAAACTTCATGGCAAACTTAATACTCGTATACCCTGTTCAGGGTATTTTGTATGGTAATTTAAAGTTATTGCCACTGCAAAGCAAACCAAAACAAATTCCAAACCGCGCTCTCACCCTGAGCGCACTTTTAGCGCCAACAGCGCACACATTGGCAGGGTGGGTATCCYGGATTTTTCRTACGTCATTTACGCTCGAACACTCAAAAGCGCGCTCAAGCCGTTTGAGCGAGTTTTGAGTTTTGTTGATCGCTTCGTTGGCTGGTTGTTGGGTTCGTTGGTTGCCTGGCTAGGCTTGTTGGCTGGGTTGACCGGTTGTTTGGTTGCTTTTTAACGTGGTCTGAGTCTTGTTTATGCCACTAGCTGGGCACATACTACGCGGTCCGCGTACAGTCAATAGTATAGACAAGTTTCAGTCCACTTGAGCACATTTATGTTTTGAGACGCGCACGCAAGCTACACTCTAAGCGTATTTTATTTCTTCATTCGTCATCATTCAATAGCTAAATAATACAAATAACGAGCAAGCAAACAAAAAAACCAGCGCTGAGCAGCTGCTTGTTCGACTGCTTTGCCGCCTTAACGAGTTGTATACGACGACACGTTTTTCAGTGTGTCTTTTACCTTACGGGAGAGTTGGCTTAGTGAGTTGAGTTGATGTCGAAACGGTAGTGTGTTGATTCATAATTTCAAAATATATACAAATATATACATGAGAAATKCTGGAAAATATATAAAATAGTACAAAGTGTTTAGTAAAAAGTTTGTTGTGAAAYGCTTTAATTATTATCTAAGAAAACAGCTGCATTTTGCACGCGTTCCAAGCAATTTCTACATTTTATTGTGCTCAGTGATTTAGCTTAAAAAATGCTAGCCAACTAGCAGTGGCAGCTCTCTTACACACACCCAAAACCTCGTTTGTTCGTTCGAACGTGACTTTAAAACTTCAAAGAAAAAAGGTGTGGTTGTATCATTTCGAGCGCGCTCTCTTCTGTCTGTCTTCAAGCCATTTACTTGTAAACTTCGCTAGCCTAGGCTTGAGACAAAAGTGTAAGTTTGCTCGCAAGCCAGAGTTTAAGACTTGATATTCGTCTACAAAGAGCATGACTAATTTTGACTGAGCACATTTTGTGATAACGCCCGTTAGACGTGATAATATTTGGCAATTCGCATGGATAGTAAAGAATTTCATTAAAAATAAAACAAAAAAGAAACACTGCAAAATTATACGAATGCCCACAAACAAATTTTGAAAAAAAAAAAATGATAATCAATAAGCAGAAATAACAACAGGCGTGGAGTTAAAAGATCAACTTGAAAACATTAGAAATAACAAACCATTATACACAGATTTTAAGAATACTTAAAACGGCACAATAAAAACTAAAATTAATTTTATTCATAAATAAAACAATTTAATTATTAAAGCTAAAAACGCAATAAAGAATAAAAATAAAATTTATGAAAAATAAAAAAATATAATAACTACAAAACGCTTTTATCTTACTTAGATCTTAATTAATCATGATATTTTTATTTGACTATATATCAAAATTGATTTAAATAAATAAAAATATAATACAATAATAATATTCAAACATTTTATACTCTCGCAACAAGAATCAAAGCCAGGAAATTACTTCACTGTTACGCTCATTTTCGTTGAAATAACTCACATATTGGCCGATATATGCGGTATAAAGTCACCCCGAAGTTCGAAAATCTTTGTACTAAGTATATGGGGGCTAAGGGAAGCATTGGTCCGATTCAATTCATTTTGGAAACACAGATATACCATTATAAGACAAGGATCATCCCGTAATTTCAATTATATATATCACGCATAAGCCGAGTTTTTCGCTCAAAAGTCAACTTTAAGTACTGGGGTCCATATATTCCGTACCTAGGGGCTCGAACAGTTTTTATTGAATTTAAACAATATTTAGCCTTAAGATGGCACATACTAAAGGCATTATTCGTGCAAAGTTTTAYCACGTTATATTAACTGCTTCCTCATTTGTGGACTCGATAGTGAAAGATACAAGTGAAATTTAAAATTGTGCTATATGGAAAGTAGGCGTGGTTGTAGTCCGATTTCGCTCATTTTCACACTGTGATATAGAAACAAAATAAGAATACTACGTACTGAATTTAGTCGAAATCGTCAAGTGGGTCCCGATATATGTGATTTCACCACAAAGTGGGCGGTGCCACACCTTTCGTCAGATTTCCGGCGCCAATAAAGCTCTCTCATTCCATCTCGGAGGTAAAATTTAATGTYTCAGGCGTGTTTGGTTAGTTTTAGTAATTTTTAGGAGAAATGTACATAAAACTTGTTTTTCAAAAATGTTTGTCCAAAAGTGACCYTTGCTACTGCGTTCCTCTGTACCAAATTACAGCCTTATATCTTAATTTATTGCTTACTTATGGCACTTTATATGYTTTCGGTTAATGGCGAATTGTSGGCATGGCAGTGGTCCGATTACGCTCATCTACGAACTCGAACTTTATTGTTTGTATCAAGTTTTGTCGAGATATCTCAATTTGTACTCAAGTCACTGATCATTTATATATACACAACCCTATATCTATCTTGCTTAGTTTCAGGTGATACGTACAACCGTTTTGTGAAAAAGCTATTATACCCTGTAGCAACATTTTGCAAGAGTATAAAAAGAAAGAATACATTTTAAAAATATTTAATCCTCTATCTGAAAAAGAAAGCATATATACTCACGAGGGTTGCCTTTTATATTTCGGGATTAGGGAACAAAATATTAATCATAGTGAATTGCCTAATTATTTTTCAAAATATTCTCTATTCGTATCTATATCGTACACTTTTGCTTGCGTTTGAACCAATACTCGAAACATTGTTTCCCTCTTATTGAGGTATCTCCAAAACAAGTATTCTGAACTCACTTCTGGTGTTGAAAAACGTTGACCTCTTAGTTATTTTTCTTAAACGGGAATAAAAAGGAGTCATTCCGTGCCAAATCAAGACTATGAGGTAGATGACTCATCAAATCGATGTTTTGATTGCTCAAAAACTCAGTTGTTTTAGTCGCTTTGTCATGGTGAAGAGTTTTTTGTCTCCGGCGTCTAAGAACTCGCGTGCGAAGAACTCTTGTTTGATGTGACTCATTTTAAAATACCCTTGCAGTAAGTGTAAACGTAAGGCATCCTAATAAAGAAGAAAATACAGTCGACTGCTGTTTACTTTCGGGCTCATATTCRTAAATCCGCTATTCATCATATGTCAGGGCGTTATATTTCTCTCGACCAATGTATATATGAAGCAAATTATGTGAGGTCCGACGCGAACAATTTTTTTTTTTTAGAATCAAATGTTTATGCGCTATTATATGTATGATAGTTCCATTATGCCAATATGAGACGCAATCTCATAATAAGTCGCAAGACGATTACATGACATGACGCATGAACAGCACCAATAATTTCTAAACAGCCGACTTGATTTTGGACGACATTCATGTAAATCGTCTCAGATCGATCTACGGCATTGATTTACATAATTCTTACAATCGACAAAGATTGTTAGAGCTTCATCGCCAAAAGTAGATTAATTTCATAGCAGCACTGTTTCCGAGTAAATCTACGCCGAAAGTTGCAAAAAACTACGGCCCAAGAAAGTTCGCGATTTAATTCCACTTTTTTGGTGGAGAAGAATATTTTAAGTAACTGTACATATCAAAAATAGTGCTCGAATTTGAAAAGGTTTTAAGTATGTATGTTGATTTAATTGCATTTCTTGGCCGGGTTGAATATTTTAAGTTATTGTAAGTAACACAGAGTAGTCTTACGCCGAACCGATCAGAGTAGGTACAACATAAGAAATATTAAGCTTTACGACAAAGTTGCCATTTGCCTGATAGCAAGGATTGGGTTGCCAAATGCCGAAATATAATATAAAAGGCAACCTACGTACTGTCTCTTATACACATCTAGATGTGTATAAGAGACAGGTTTGAAAGTGTAGTACATACACACGTATATATCTATATATTTTTTTATTTATTTAATAAAAAAAAAAATAACAAAAAACATCAAAATTATTCAACAATATACATACTAAATACTAGAAAAATAAAAATACTTTCTCTGTAAAAATAAAAACCTCACAACATTTCCAATTTTTCATTGGGTACGCAGTATCGCTGCCAAACTAGCAACGATAAATATTTATACCATTACACAATTTACAACCACACGCCGCGCACCGCATTCGTTTTATTGCATTTTCGGCAGCGCGTCTGTTCGCCACTTTTTCTTACATTTTTTAAAATGCACACGTTCAATGTACATTGCTGCTTTCTCAAGAGTGCAATCGTTAAGCAAATTCACGGCCAAAAATATTCAAACGCCAGATACGCTGACGCAGTTGTACGCGAACGTCAAACTCACTCTCTCACAGGAGGATTATTTCTAGACCCGATACTGGCGGCCGACAACAGTTGACCGCCGATAATAATTCCGAAAATCGCGCCAGAAGGCCAGTTCTGTAGTATCGGCGCKTACMCACGACTGTGCGACTAGCGGCCAGTTCGGCAGACACCRCCCATATACTTACATATGTATAGATGTATGTAAATATAGTTACATATGTATATGTGTGTGTGTGGTATTACAAAAATTTTAAAAATAAATGTCACTACAATATTTTACGGTGTGTCTGTGTTGTTGTTAGAATTTACAACATCTATAAGCAACGCGCTCGGACACTTAAAGAACATTAGCGTTATTATTCAGCTTCCTAGCGTGTGTAGCCTTCAGTCGAACCAACAGCCATCGCGGAAAYATTACGAAAATTGGCGACTAAAATGATACTATGGCATATTTGTGATAATTCTCTCTAAAACTTATTTATTTCATGTTATCATTTACTGAAATAGGAGACGCAGACTTGCATAAGTCATTGGWTTTATAAATAACACGATCGCTTGTGTAGTAAAGAGCATATATATACACATATATATATATAAATACTTAAGTGTATATGCAGTATTGAAGAGTATCAAAATTGTGTTACACCGTGAAAGTGTTTTTGTGTTTGTGCACGCGAAAAGTAGCTTAGACATCACAAAAGACGAGCTTCAAGCTCGCTATATCAGAAAGTGATTTGTAAACTTAAACCCACCAGCGTCAAGTAAAAACCCATTTTAAAAATGTCTAAGCCACAGCCCATGGAAATGTCCAATATGGATATAGATTTTCACGAGCGTAAAGCGGAGCCCTTTAAAATGGGCCGATTTATCTACAACTCAGAGGAGGGTACCGTAATGGGACGTGATCGTGCCTCATGGGGTAAGTTTTGACCAACGATAAATATATATATTAATTTGAGGTAGAGATATACGTAGCGCTTGATAAATRAAAATTTATACGTAACATATTTGCATTTGGTCGATGGTTCTAACGCAGCACGAAAGACGAGAAAAAGTCCATAAAATTTATCTAGATCTGAAAGTCTTGAAGCGTCTTTTGAAACTAGAACTAGAATAAAATATTAAGGAAATTTAGTGCGCTAGGATTCCCACTCAGTCACCTCCTCAGAAAAGTCATTATTCATGGCGTTTGGGCTCATTCGTATTCTCCTAGGCTSATTTTTCAGTTTCAAAAACTGAAAAAAAATCACTGCGACGAATATGGTATTTGAGCGGTGATTTGTGTTTCATGTTAGACCTAAAATACAGCCATAAATTTGTTTGAGTGTCACAGCGCATTCTCGTGCTGCAAAATCCGTGGATTTTCTGCCCACAAATCTGGTCAATTTAGTCGAATTTCGTCATGTAGGTTTCTCAAGATATCCAAGTAGTATTCCTTATTGACCGTTTTGTGCTGTAGAACGAATTCATGGTGAAGCAAACCTTGGTAATCAAAGAAATAATGAATTTGAATTCAAACTTGAATTTTGACCAACTTGGCTTCTTTTGACTTTGCCTCATTTTTCGAGCTTTGTTTCCTATGTAATTGAACAGCTTCGACGTCACAGTCATAAACCCACATTTCGTTACCAATGTAGAATTCCAAGCTGTCAGCCATCTCCTTCCGATCTCTACTCGATATCGTTTTTGTAAAAGCTTCACTTGTTTTGGTACGGATCTATYATTGACACGCTTCATACCCAAAACATTTACCAGAATGTGTCGAGTCAATCCATRGGAGCTGCTGAGATCCYTTGATATCTCTCTGATGCCAACACGATGATTTCCAGGCATTATTTATTTAACTTTTCCATAGTGATTGTTATTAATCAAGGTGGACAGAAGAAAGGAATGGAGCAAGTTATCAATAGCTTCATGATCTTCATTGAATGCTTTATGTCCCTCATATACTTTTGTTCGTTATAAGATAGACTTCTCAAAATCTTCTGCAATATTTTTAATGTTTTTGTAGTAGTAACCAGGCTGGAATAGAGGTGATAAAAATCATCTATAAGAGTGTACAGCTACTGGTGTACGCCGTTGATATTGATATTATAGCCTTTTGGTTAGTTCTTCTTTCTCCAGATAGGATAAGGAAGCAAACTCGCGACTTGGCTCCCATGTGACTGTTGACAATCATTACTTCGGAGTCGTAGATAATTTCGTCTATCTTGGAAGCAGCATTAACACTAATAACAATATCAGCYAAGCAATCCAATATCTATAAAGAAGAATCGCATTGGAAACACAAATTGGAAACAGATTATACCTATCAATACGTTCTGCGCACATCCGCGTCAAATTAGATCAGATGTTGTACACGCTTTCCGTTGATCCCTTATAATTTTTTCTGTACTAATACCAATTGCTTTAGGACAGTATTTGCATATWCTTCTTCTTATTGAAAAAAAGGAAATAGTTTCATCAAAGGTTACTCGGGTCTGTGTTCGGCACAAGTATGTTATTARTTAACTGATCCAAACGAAATAATGWTCTCAACGGGCTGCGCTAAGTTAGAAACAGACTGTTATACCATAAGAGGGGCGTTGGGCATTATGTTAAACCAGTTACTTGAAAACTAAAATTAATATAATCTCTGATTCAACACTATAATCCCTCTTACGTCAAGAGATGACAAAAAAAAAAAACTTTTGAAACCCCTCTGCATTGCACGCAAATAATGAAAATCGAAAAATTCTCAAAACTTTTACATAATTTTCATTTACGTCAGAATATTAAAGCGACCATATTTGGTTGAAAATAAATACATAAGCACACGAAATTTTCACCTTGAACTTCGCAGATGAACAAAATCATTTTCATGCTAWTCGGCTATTCGAAATGATGTAATCAGCATTTACCGCGTGACATTAAATGCTCATTGGTTGCTATATAAAATGGCAAAAATATTATTATCCACTGCACACATAAATTCATAAGTACATATGTATGCAAAAATTGGCACAAAAACTAAAGAAAATGAAGATAATTATTGGTGCTTAAAAGCTTTGACAATTAGGCGATAGAAATATTAAAATTTACTTGAAAGTGGTAATGACCGTGAATAACAAAAAGCCATATTATTGAAATAAATAACTACAGATAACACGTGCATTTCACTATAAACTACCTTAATGGTTGAGAACTAATTGCTTCTGCTGAAAAATGTATTTTTTYCCCCCGGTTCAAATATATTTACTAAGATGTTAAGAATTCCCCGTATGAAAAATAAATGTAATGATCAATTAGGCATACACTGGAGCTGAGTTTGTTAACACGCTTTTCTTTTTTATTATCAATAGCGATTACTCACTCGTAAGGCATACCAGCGACTATGCAACTCAGCTGAAGTCGAGTTAATCCATAAGTACATATAAATTGAATATCTTCTAAGAGAGCTTACTTATTCGCAAGACAAACCGGGGAGTATACGTAGTAATAGAACTCAGTAAGAGGCCACATAAACGGTGCTAATGTTCTTTTAGCATGGAAATTCAAAGCTAAGTCTAGAAATTTTTGAAAAATAAAATAAAGAAAAGAAAATGTTTAAGTCTGAAATCCTTGTTGTTTCAAAGCTAAATGTTTTGTAGCATAGATTTAAGCGGAAAACGTAATATTTCTTAGGATATCTTGCATGCTGTCTGTAATGACCGCAGTGAGAATTTTGATAAAATAATTTTTTTAATTTTTTCATACTAACTGTTGCTTGAAAGTAGACCAATTATCAAAAGAAACTATCTAGGTAAAAGGATAAATAAATTAATGTTGCACACTTTTAGGAGGTAAAGCAATAATTTATTTGGGGTTTTACCCAGAACCCCAGCAAAATATATTGAGAGTAATCTCTTAGAGTACTATTGACATAATCCTCTAATGAGTAAAATCGTGCAATACTGATTTAAAAAAAAAAAAACTCGTAATCTTATCAACGCAAACAGAATGAATATTCTACCCAGAAATCAGTTCATATGGCTTTGTCCGGTTTCTTTCAAAAACCCTCAAACAAGTAATTTGTAATGTAWTCAAACAAATTAGAAGTAAAGTTGATATATTTTCTTTGCGGAAATCTCTTTTTATTGTGACTCTGTGTCCGACGAAGAACCTCAATTTATTATATAGTGTTACTAAAATATTATATTATATCGGTTATATAAGTTTTTTTTTTTACGTTTTATGATATGTGAGCGAGCACTAAAGCCTACTGAACCCAACTGWTCATTATTGTTTCCTATAAAACTCAATGTATTTTTCTCTACATAATAAAAAGCTATTTTTACATTTACCGACCTATAACCCATATAAAAAATATGTTTTAAGTCTTAATGTAGAGACAATATGGCTTTAAGTATTAAGGGTGCTTTGATAATTAAGACCAGTAAAAACTTCATCGGCTTTCCGCTAAGAAACTTTGAAGTTGATCCGGCAATTACAATAGTTTCAGAGATATGTGATGATTTGTAAGACTTTATCAACTTATTGTAATCGATTTTTAAAACTTGAAACGCGTATTTCCCGAAAGAGTAGATAGGGAACATTCCGAAATGACTGAAGCCAGCGACTTGAAAATTTCACACCACCTTCTTARATATATTTGTCAAGT
The DNA here is from genome assembly GCF_001853355.1 of Bactrocera latifrons. NCBI lineage: Eukaryota > Metazoa > Arthropoda > Insecta > Diptera > Tephritidae > Bactrocera > Bactrocera latifrons. The sequence goes on from NW_017534908.1 coordinate 349,083, forward strand.
AATGATCTAAGATAGTAAAATAATTGAAAAAATCTTTAGCATAAAAATCTTTATGCCGTCAGACATCTCGTTCCGATCTCGTCCTGGGGATCGGTTACGGGATCAA
>NW_017534908.1:349386-357113 GCF_001853355.1 Bactrocera latifrons
TATTGTTTTCAAAAAAAGTGTTTTCCTCCTTCATGATAATAATTTTATATTTTACTCCCCACTATCYAACTAATATTTTTAGCATTTTATGCACTCACACAACGCTTGCACCACTTTTTCTTTTTAGTATTGCATTTCCTGGCATCTTCTAAAAATATCGAAGAATAAAAGCCATAAATATCTGCCACCAAACTGTTTAGAAAGCGAAAAAAACAACATGAAGGTATGCAATATTCACTGAACTAACGCAGTTAGCCATGCGAGAGCATTTTATGTTATGAGATTCATCAAAGAGTCTGCTAGAGCTGCTTCTTTTTCATTATACATATATATATATGTACTGATATGCGCTTTCTTGCACATTTTGGCGCTCAATCAGCAGCAAAAGTKAGTCTGCAGTACACCTGCCTTCGAATGCACGGCGCTTAGGTATCATATCGTATGCTCATTGTAAGCACATGTACATATGTATAACTTACAAGTGTGTGCGTAGCTGTCAAACGGCACATAAAGTAAACAGTACACAGTGGACAACTGTCAGCGTAAATTTTGTGTTTACCTTTCATTCAATTATTTATTATCGCATGTATTATATTTGTTTATTCGCTAATGTCGCTTTGATGGCATTTACTCACGTTTACTCGTTCCTCAAAAATTTCCTTTTACTTCATTCTAACWTTCGATTGTTTGTTTACCTGTGTCGAAATACATGATTTTTTCTTTGTGTTTATAGAGCAATAAAGAAGTGCGAATGTGCGTATGTGCATAATTTTAGCTCCACACCKAACCTAACCTCTTGCTAACGGTATACGCTCATCGCTTGGTCTGCACTGGTTTCCAATTCAGTTAACATTTCGTTATGTTTTGGGGTGTGAGTGTGTTTTCCGCATTTCCACTGTCTCCCTCGGTCAATAGCACAGAAATAAGCCAAGCGCAAACGCTGTGTCCAAGTTGAGTTCAGTGCATTCGTAGCAGCTACGCTCCCTTCTTCATTGCATACTCCACACTCTCCACTCCCCACTCCTGTGATTTTGATTGCATGTGTTCCTCTTTCATTTAAAATTTAGCACAGTTTCTGTTTTTGTCATATTTCAGCATGCGTTACTTGCAATGCCGGTTAGACGGAGACAACTGTCGTTGGCGTTGTTGATTGTGCGTGTGTTTGTGTGTTGTTGTGTTGTTGGCCTGAATCGCATTCATTGAGGTTAAGTTGTGTACGATTCAGTTTGTTTATTACAATTTGGCCGAGAACAGGAGTGGTACTATTTSAGTAATATTTTACTGTAAATTTTCCCTCGCTTGAGTTATTTATGGCCGTTGCACCTCAAATGAGTGAGCGTGTGCATACGAGCACAAATGAGTGAGAACGTACATCAACAGTTGGAGTCACTGTATATAGCGTTATTTATTGCCGATGCTATTTAGAAGACCCACTTGGAAATTTTTTATGTTTTGGTAGTCAAGCATACACATTTATTAAATATGTATATCTAATATTATCGATTTTTATTTAAAGACTTTAAAGAGAACTCACCGTTATAGGTATTGAGTTCGCCATATTTCAAAAAATCAGTTTTAAAGATTCGAAAAATTAATTAAAAATTTATGTTTACTGAAGTAAAACAATTGACCGGTTAGAATATTGAGAAAAAAGCGATAAATAATCTCTAARTCTCTAATCTATCCATAATCTCCCTCGTATTCCTCTAGCTAATCAATGAATAGCATAAGAATAGTATTGAAAACCAAATCGTTCTTCTGATYTCTGATAGTTAACTTGGAATCCAATGAATGTTCTAATTCATCTATGTTGGTTTTTAACACCGGTTAGTTCTTTGAAGTGGTTACCTACTAGCTCTTTTTAGCGTGGAAAGTATTCGTTTACCAGATTTGTATATGAATATATCATACCACACCTTTCTGTATTAGTTTATAGTAAGTTGTTGTGATTTAAATGATCCCTTAACCGATCTTTYGGGTGCTTAAAATGTGTAATTACTATAAATGTAATGATCAAAGGACTGATAAATTCTGATAAATTGACAGCTTCCACAAAATCTAAGCCTTCAAAACTATCTCAAATCAATCGATCCAGTCGTTTTTGAGAATTTTCCTTCACCGATCCTAAACCGATTTCACAAGGAGTTTTTTAAAATTTTTGCTAAGCGACCCTGAAAACACGGTTTTCAGATAATACTGTTTAAAATTTTAGGGTTGATTTTACAAGCTCAAATAATGTTTACATTTCGGTTTGGTAGGGTTTGTGGCCGGGTAAAATCATCGGTCGATATTTCTTAAAAAAATGCATACCATGCAAACGTAAGCGTCAATGGCTTTCGTTATCTAGCCATGATAACCAACTATTTGATGTATGAAATTGAAGCTCATGGCCTTGGCGACATTTGGTTTCTACAAGATGGCTTCACTTCCCAAACATCACATCAATCAGTGAATTTATTGAGAGAACACATCAGTAAGAAGATAATCTCAGGTTTCTGGCTGGTCGATTGACCACCAAGATTTTTTCCTCTGTGAATATGTAAAGTCAAAAGTCTATGCAGACAATCCCGCTAAAATTCAGGCTTTAAAATAAAACATCACGCGYGTCATTCGCTAATTACTAGTCGAAATGTTCGAGCGACTCATCGTAAATTAGACTTAATGGATGGACCATGGAAGGTAGCCATGGCCAGCATTTGAAAGGAAAAATCTTCAAAAAATAAATGCTAAAGAATACTCTTTCGAATGATGATAAACACTACTCATTAAATTTGAATTTTCTGTRTTTAGTAAGAAATAGGTCACACKATATTTKACCRAAAAGAGATATTAYATCAATAAGAAACTATACTGGGTAGACATGCTTAGTCCAAGTGATTCCGAATTCAAGGTTATGCAGAAATAACACGGAAATATTTTGTTAGCCTAAACTTGACTGAATGATTTTTAGTTTAGACACTAGAAATTKTTTAATCTAACTATGGCTCTTAACCTATTATTTCTGGTTCATAGCTCAAATAGTTCTTGTATCAAAAAAACATATTGAATGATAAACAAATAACCCTAAAAACCTATAGAAAATAAAGAAAAGTTTTGTCTTAATAACACTAAAATTTCGTAGCAGTCATAGAAACTCTGAAGGCGATTAGAGACAAAAAATCAGATTTAGAAATTCATAATATATTAAATTAAAACTGCTAATTTAATTAGTAACACTTTTTTTGAGTTTACATATATTATTTAAATATGTACACATGTCGGGCTAAAGAAATATCTTTTAAATTTTCTTATAAGACCTTTCTATAATCAACGCTCAGTATAACTCTCCCTCCTAAGATATTTTCTTAAATACACAACAAATACTCAGCGCTCTCACATTTTACTACCACACTATTAATTCTCTCCGTTCTACCCAGCGTAACAAGCAATAATTATTCAATTAAATTAGTCTCATTTAAAGATCGTGTAGATCAGCTGTAACACAAGAGTGCCTAAGAGTAATTTAATTATGATTATTGTCCAGCCGCCCAGAAGCTTGAACTGAGCAGCTTTAATGAATCATACATTTAACCCTAACGACTTCATACAATTCATTGATTAATGTCCAGTCTAGAGTGGAACTGTAGAAATGGGCAATTATGTTGCTATGGAAAAAAAAGAGAAGATATGTGTGCCAAATGCAGTATGGTCAATTAAGTAGCGGCAATTCATGAACGCTTATTGAAACACAAATGATCGATAAGAACAGTTTTAGTGMGACATTTGAACGAAGATTACTTTGGTGTGTTTTTATAGAGGTTTTAGCGAATTTTATTCAGACTCATTATTTTCAAAATATAATGAATATATTAAACTAATTATTTTTTTAATTTTTACTCTCCACAGCAAAGATCGGCATCTTCTACACAGCTTTCTATGGCGTATTAGCCGCGTTAGTGGCCATTTGCATGTGGGTATTCTTTCAAACACTAGATCCGCGCATACCCAAGTGGACATTGGATAGATCCATAATCGGCACAAATCCAGGTAAATTAATATATCAAACTTACATTCAAATATGATAATCAAATTATACTTTATAGGTCTTGGTTTCCGTCCGCTGCCACCATCGGACAATGTTGAGAGCACATTGATTTGGTACAAGGGTACGCAACATGAGAACTACAAACACTGGACGGATTCSTTGGATGARTTCTTAGCCGGTGYGTAAAGCGATTCTTTGCCGCAATTRCAACKTTATTRATAACCKYYWTAWACATTRTTCTATTAAATTTCAGTCTACAAAGTGCCTGGCCTTACACCTGGTCGTGGTCAGAACATCTACAATTGTGACTATAATCAACCGCCACCAAAGGGTCAGGTTTGCGATGTCGACATTAAAACATGGAATCCTTGCACTAAGGAAAACAATTACAGCTACCACAAGAGCTCACCATGTGTTTTCTTGAAATTRAATAAAATCTATGGCTGGATACCGGAATATTACAATGACTCCAAGGATTTACCCGACGACATGCCAACCAGCTTGAAAACTTATATCGGTGAAGTGGAAAAGACRCAAAATCATAAGGTTAAATTAATTTATATTTTGCTGAAGTATCTGTAATTACTCAAATAATATGCGTTTTTAATTTAGTTAAACACCATTTGGGTTTCATGTGAAGGCGAGAATCCAGCTGATCAAGAGAATATCGGTCCAGTCAACTACTTGCCTGTTCGTGGCTTCCCCGGCTACTTCTATCCTTATCAAAATTCAGAGGGTTATCTTAGCCCACTCGTCGCTGTGCACTTCGAGCGACCGAAGCGTATGTTTTTGTTATTATTTCATCATAAAATATATGTATATGGGGGAAAATCGGTACTGAAATCAAGCTGGATAGGAAACGTCTTAAAAGGATAGGAGGATAATATTAAGAATGTAGATTGAAACTGACCAAGGACGAACGGTTGTGTCTAAGTGGCAAGCCGTTTCGAGTATTAGTGAGAAAAATGTTCAGTTTTAAAGGTTTCACAAAGGGCAAAACGAAGGATTGCCCTATCTTACACTGCGCCCTATTATACGATATGCATCAATCAACGATATCAAGCTGGTGAATATAAAAACTCAGTATGTATGTTCTAAAAGCCTAAACTGGAACTTCTAGGACGAAATTTTTCAAACTATTAGAAGGAAGCTCAAAGCTTGATTAAACTTCCACAAACTCTATAAAGCCATAACACAAATGAAAGGAGACATCAGACTACACATTTCTAGAAGTAATATTTAAGATCCAGGGATGAGTTCTATACTTTTATATATGTACTAACCATATATGATTGAAAGCTCATGTTTGGTATCATGAGGCTTGACGTTGAAAAGAGTCAAATGTTAATTAGGAAAGAAATGAAGTCATTAGAGGTGCATGATTGAAAGTCAAGACATACTTCGTAGGCTTTATAAAATACAATATTTTTTTGTTAATTAAATTAATTACTTAAATTTCGTAACTAAAACCAGATTTCATTGGATCGCATCTCTATAACCTCGTGGATAGTAGAGTAATGAGTGAGCTGGAACCTATAATATTATTTTTGACAGATGGACTTAAAATGACAAGTTTAGGAAGTGCTAACYCAATTCCACAACATTTTTATACCCTGAAGAGGGGTTCGCTGTGAAATTTTTCAATGAGAAGGTAGTTTTTCCGACGGATTTCAAGCATAAGTCGGCCGATACTGCTRCAATTTTTAACTTCGTATGAAGTTCATCAATCGTAGTCCCAGAGAAAATAGTCTAACGGCGTCAGATAGCACGAACAAAGCGGCCAATTGCCTGAGCCATTAAGTGTGATAAAACGTTCACCAAACTTGGTTTATGGCTTTGGCGCCGTCCTGTTGGAACTACGTTTTGTCAAAGCCCATATTATCGAATTCGGGCAAAACATATTAGGTTATCATTGAGCGGTAGCGATTCCTAGTCCCAGTAACGTGCCGATCTTGATCAGCACAGAAGACTTGTAGCCCATAAACCGCACCAAACCATAATTTTTTCGGGACTCTATGATTACTCATGGAGTACGGGTGGATTGCTGTCTGACCAATAACGCATATTTTGCTTATTGACGAAGCCATTCAGCCAGAAATAAGCCTCATCGCTAAAGACGATTTTTYCGTAAAAATCCGAATCATTTTCAAGTTGTTGCTTAGTCCAATTCACGAACATACGACGATTTTGGAGGTCAAGTGGCTTTAACTCTTACGTCTATTTGGYCTTGTAAGGATGTAGGTTAAGATCCTTTCGGAAAACTCGAAGTCACAGAGATGCCTAACGCTTGAGAACGCCGTGTGGGAGACTGATTTTGATCTTCCTCAATTCATGCGCTAGTGGAAGCTATATTCTGGACAATAGGAGCACTTCTTTAGCTCACTGGCACGGGAATATTTTGTACTGTGCCTATGGATTCAAATTTTTCCACTAGACGCTCAATTATTGATCTGACAGAACGATTATGACGACCAGAAATTGGACGTAGCGCTCTTAAAGTTAATGCGACTGACTCCGAATTTTGGTAGTAAAATTTAATAATTTCGACTCGTTGTTGGAACTTTATTGAAGAGAAATATCAAAAGAGCGGGAAAAWTTTTATGTCGTTTATCGTCCCTATTGGTCTACTTTTATAGCATCCCCATTGAAAAACTCGTTACATCGTTAGAAGTCTACAAATAAAATATGATAATAATATATGTGACCTGGTCTACGAAAAGGGAGCTGACGTGCCAAAACTAGTTTATGACTTTTTGGATTCTATCACGTGAAAAAGCATCTCATCTTCCATCCGAATAAACTAAAATTTTTTGACACCTAAGCCCCCTTTCCGTAGACCAGGTCACATATAATAATTTTCTAATGCTTAAAAATTATTTAAGATCTTTGAAATGTGTACCAGAATTTTAAWACCCATTAATTTTTCAGGTGGCATCATCATCAATATCGAATGCAAGGCTTGGGCTCGCAATATTTTGCACGATCGCAAGGAGCGACTAGGCTCCGTGCACTTCGAGTTGCTAATCGATTAACAGAGTGTGGGAAAAATGTTCGACGTTTACAACAACAACTAAAGAGCATTAAAGGGCGTTGGCAAACGCTAGATTTTTTCAGCCAGTTGTATTGTATACACACACACACATGCCAGCATACATTTTAAACAAAAATGAAATCAACACAAATTTATATATAGTATATACCAAGGAGCTATGCAGTCGAACGATTACTCGCTAATACAAAACATACAACAAACACAATCCCACAAACATATGTATACAGACAAACAAACATACAAACGTATATGTAACATTTAGTATAAAGAWTTTCGAGACAATTGTTGGGTTCTATAGTTATGTAAATTTCTTGCTAATTTTTTTTGTTCATTTAATTTAATTTAAAAATGTCATTTCTGTTAGTTTGTACGATGTATTTGTTTAGCTTTTAAGCAGATAATATATATATGAATATGTATTTGTAACTAAGTGTAAGTTGAAAAGAAAAAAATTGGGCGAATTATAGTAAAATAACCAATAAATAATACCAAATGTATGTATTTTATTAGACTTTGCAACAGTCTCTAGCGCCAAGCATACAAATATACATGTGTACAAACGTAAAAGTATGTATGTGCTACAAATTTTTGACAATCTTTTTCCTGTTTTAGATAAATCGTACATAATCAAACATATGGTTAAGTAACTGG
>NW_017534908.1:359152-363688 GCF_001853355.1 Bactrocera latifrons
GTTTTGAAAAATTTCGGGATTTTGATATTTTTAAGTCTTCAACTTTAAAACTTGTTTTAAAAGGCATTTTCAGTACTGAAAACCCCCAAAAATTAAGTTTTGAAAGATTGCGAGATCCCAAAAAACTTTTACAAATAAAGAAAAAAATTTTGCAACTCTATTTTAAAACAAATATTACGATGAATGAAATATTTTTCAATGTATGTAAATTTTTTTGTTAAGAAATGCGTATAAACTCAAAATCGAAAGAATTTGAACTAAGACATCTGCGAAAAAAGCAAAAAGAAATGTATACAACGGTAATGTCAGCGTTTCATGGTTTTTGTTTTTGTAATATAATAATTAATTTGCTTAGTTTTAAAATTAAATATAATAATTAATGCTAGAGAAAACGAGCAACCGCCACACGGGCAAAAAAACCAACACACACTTCAGCAAAACGAAAACAACAACAAATTATTTAGCGGTAAAGAAGCATACACCTATCAATGTACAAGTAGTTCAATGCAAATAAAAGAAAAACAACAAAGGAAATCATTTTAATTAAARTAACTCATTGACAAGCAACTATTTTAGGTTAAGCAGTTATAACTAATAATAAAAAAATTGTAAAGAAAACGAATAAAATAATTAAAGACCAACAACAATAAAAAAGTATCTCCTTCAGGCACTAAAAATGCCAAGGTTACAAGCATTTATCTACATTGACTAGAAAACACGCACGCACACATTGCACRTAAACAGATAAATAATTTGTAATTTTTATAAAACTCAAAAAAATTTTAAGCAAATGAAGTCGGCAAAAACTGAGCATGAAAAGGCCGGAGCAGTTGTTTATCTTATTTATTTTATTTATTTTGATATTCTTATACCTTTTTTGTCTCAATTGCGTAACCCATTAATTGCGCTAATCACCCGTATTGATAAGATAAGCTCGGATCGAAAATGCAATCAGTATRGAGTACTTATAACCGGCCACAAGATAAAAATCACAAACGACGTAAGCAGCTGACACTGGTTATGACAAAAAATAACCGCTAGCCGTATCTGTACATACAATTGTGAGCCCAGTTGGCTTTTGAAAAGGCATGTATTATTTAGTATATGAATTATGAAGTATCTAGCATAATAGTTGAGATATTTAATCAACTGCAGGCACTTATAAATTTGTAAAAACAAAAAAAGAATACTTATCGCCATAAAATTATTGACGATATTCAAGTACGTCGCTTTACGTTCAAAATGATTGGTTGAGTTGGCAAAAATGAAGGCAAGCATTGATAAAAGAAATTGCTGTCATGTAATTGAAGGTTTTGGGTTCTTGTTGACAAAAGAGGCAAAGAATTTCATGGTGAATACTTTTCCGGAGCAGAGTTTTCAACTGCAATGACATTTTCATAAAGCAAGACCGTTAGTTCATTATACTCTCTTTATGGTCAGCTCATCAATACAATGTTTCTGGAGAGTAGTTTTCCGCTTTATGAAGATGGTTACTTCATTATACTCTGCTAACAATCAAATCATTACAATGCTTCCGGAGAAGAGTTTGCCACAAATCACCGCTTTATGAAGATCGTTACTTCATTGGACTCTGTTGAAGATCAGATCGTCAATTCAGTGTTTCCGGAAAATAGTTTCCTACAGAACACAGCCTTATTAAGATCGTTACTTCATTCTACTCTGTTAAAGATCAGATCGTAAATATGATGTTTCTGGAGAGAMATTTTCACAGAAAAGATCTATATGAAGATCGTTACTTTATTCTACTCTACTAAAGATCAGATCGTCTATACAATTTTCAATAATATTCCAATTTCGTTTTGCGACTCATAATTAAGCTATGGACAATGGAGAGAAACATTGGTACCTGTTTTCCCATAGTTTTTTTCTAGTGTTCGTTACTACAATCCCCTCTGTGGAAAGTCATCGCGAATACAATTTTGCTGAATATTTCAAATTCAGTAATAATGATAATCAAGTGATTAGATTCAGCTGGAACAAATTTGTCTATCTTCAGCGTAATTCAGATTTTACTTTACTATCGATGCAATGGTGTTTCACTGCCAGTTTGAATAATATACCGTCGTTGATGTATTGCACTGCGATCTACGGTATATTGTGCCTAGAGTTGGAACCATTTGATCAGATAGACAGAGATCTTTCTCAAATAGGAAGTAAAACTTAAAGGGATTATGAAATTATTTAACTGCATCCCTTTAACTTTCTTGAATTTTTGCAATCACTTATTTGTGTTCTAGGGTTTATTACGGGGAATATCCCACTAAGATTTTCAATGGAATATTTTGAAAAAGGTGCTCAGTCACATTCTACAAAGGAAACACAATTTCCCCTAGACATAAAAAATTTTAATTTGCCATGTATCCTTCAAATACTCGCCCAAATAGATATCCAAGAAATAAACACATCTAATTCAACTTCAAAAGGTTTGGTTTATTTCGATTCACTGGATGAGTTGCGAAGGTCAAGGCCATACTGACGTAGAGAGCGCCCTACATAGGTATTCATACCTATGAAAATACCTTCATTTATTAGTATGCAATGATATATATGTATATATTTTTGGTTTAAAAMTGAGCTTTACTTGACCGATTGTATGAATTAAACAGTTCCCTTTATCTATTGTATCTTGTTTAGGAGCCAATAACCRCCAAACGCTGACTGAAGAAGCTAGACGTATTTTCTGCCTTTTCCGCATACCTATTTTGACGGAGGTTATCTTTATAACGATGTTATTTATATAACAAGCGACGTTGTAATTTTCATATTAAGACACCACCGGAAGTCTAATAGATTTTATGTATCACAGAGATACTTCAGGAGTTGTTATCACCCAAAAGAGCGAGAGAAACTTTGCATTTTTCATTTTTTAACCTAAGCCAAATTTATTTATTTATTTTTTTTTTTTTTTTAATTTTTTTCATTATACTTCTCCTTTTTCTATAAGCACTCTGTTATACATAAAATATATTACACATAAGCCTTAATGATACATATTCACATCCTCTTGTGGCTATGCCCTGAACAACACAATTTTTAAATAACATTTTACAAATGAAAATAAGTTAAATTGAAATCCACAGAACCTATGCCAATATTGAAGATAATATAATATTATTTATGGTGTAATATTATTTAATTATACATAAATTACGTAAGTACTAAGGATTCTTAAACTCGCTTTGCATGCTCAAACATTAACATTTAAACTAATTTCTAGAAAAGTAACGAAAAAGAAAAAAAAGTTGGTGTATGTTGTAAATAACAGTTAAAGATAAAAGTASTGCCATTCTAAAGGCTCCATGAAATAGAAACAGAAAAACTAAAGCACATTTGCATAATCTACCGAACATGGATAGAATTATTCGTGCTAAATCTACCGAGCTTTTATAAATAATTCAGTCAATACTCTTATATGTATGCTGGAATAATTATTTCTGGACATTAGTCAATCAATTTTCTTATATGCTAACAACAATTATTGCTGAAATCATTGTTTTACTCGAACAGTCCAACTATTTCCAATCAGTTAGTGCATGATAGACTTCAGCAGTCTTTTAATATAAAATAGCTGACAGAAAGTAATTCTTTCTCAGCTATAGTTGAGAGATGGCAATGATATTGGATATGYAAAATATCATGGATATCAAAACCGAATTCGAAGCTCAAACCAACAAAGAGGGCGGAAAAGCAAATCTCTGTAATGAAAATTTATATCAGCTACTATAATCACTGCCCTAATTAAAACTATTAAGAATCTGTAAAAAAAAAAACATATTTTGATAACTACGTAAGGTTTAAAAAGGCATAGCCAACAAGATTTAAAAAGTATTGCCTCTCACTTCTTTAAAACACTTTTTAATGTCAATTAGTTTTATCTAAAGGGGTTATATTCATTTGCGAGTCAGAAAAAACACGTTTTTTCGTAAACTTTCTTCGGCGAGGCATTTTAATTAAATAAAAATGTAAATAATGCACATTCATAGATTTTAATGTACTTAATTAATTAGTTTTTCGCAGATCTCCAGAAAGATCTCCAAGCAAAAGTATCTGGTGATGAAAAAGATTTTTCTGCTTAAAGTTTTATAAAATTCAAAAACCAAAAAAATATATTATAACAAAAGATATAGAGTTATATAGTGGAAATGGGCGAAATCGGTCTACAGCCACAGCAGTTTTAAAGTAAACTTGAAACTTTCACTTTCGGGTTAAAACTTTGCACCAATAATATTGTTCCAGCCAATTATGGAGTTATCTTCAAAAAATTGAGAGATCGTATTTTTCTTATAACAATGGACATTTGTGCTTAGAACAAATAAAATTGGCCGAAAACTCGCTCTGAATTCCATATAACTAACAAACATTATGTACTTGAAGGTACTTCCCCTCCTTTAATCCTTGCAAGTTGCGCGAGTATAAAATGTTCGGTTACTTCAAATTGTGCTATGTCCTATTTCTATAATATTTATAATCGGACTTAGCCACTTTCCGAGAAGTTTTCTAATGTTTCGATCAGTT
>NW_017534908.1:364416-371997 GCF_001853355.1 Bactrocera latifrons
ATATAATATACACCAATTTTTTCGCTAGCATTTTCGAGCATACATACGTACAAGTCATATATTTACGAGGTAAAATTTTTTGTGTACTTGTATTACAAAAAAGCAAATAACAATAAATAAATTTTACTAATATATTACTAACATTATACATTCTTACATATAAATTATTAAATCTAGTTTCACTAACACATTGGAATTTTAACTGCTGTAAGTATGAGTAGTTGATAATGAGAAAGACAAGCGAGACTACAAAATGGTGTAAGATTCAAACACCGGTCAGTTATTTTAATAGTTTTAAACTTTAATAATAACTTCCAAAAATAAATAATAGCCTGGTGAATCACTATGATGGGACCAAGAGTTTGCTGAAACTGTATTCGTATTTAAATCGTGAGAAAGAGAGAGAGAAATAGAGATAACTTTGGTAAAATAATTAATTTAAGTCATTCTCTTCATCGGAATTCAAAGGCAGTAATCCGTTCAAAGTTGGAAAAGCTTTTTCATAAGCATTTCTTTTTCTACAATATATATGATTTTTTAGAAACATTATAGTTGTTTCAAAACCTGATCTTTCTAACGATAACAGGACTAGCCAGCGCAGCCGCTGTCTCTTGCTTCGCTGAATTATATGTCAATGACGCCGTGTATCTCCTACAGCCCATCAAAAGACCATAAATCAGGGATAACTTATTCCAATATGAGAGCGCCTCAAATTTAGCGTTTTTTATAACATTTTCCATTATGGCCAGATCGGACAAAAATTACTTTTGGACATTTAACATAAAAGAACCAACATTTACAACGATTTAAAATTACGATAAAGAGGTCGCTTAATATATGGAGAAACTATTAAAATATTTTAGTGGTATGTTCATACAACTGACTTTTGACCATTCAATACCCAATGAAATTACTTAAGCTTGTTAGCTTTCAATCAATATGTATTTTTAATAATTTTTCATTGAAAATTATTACTATAATGCTTCACATTGCAAAATGTTTCATCAAATACTTTTAAATTTCACAAATTTATTTAATTATTCTGGTTTTTACATTTTTTTAAAGTGTTCCATTGAACAATGGAACAAATGCCTCCATTTACATATTTTTTTGATAAGATTTCAATCTGGCCATCCGTCGTTTCTAATTGCTAAACGTCAAAACCTCCCGAACTCGATCAGCTGTCAAAGTTTTTGACGTTTAACAATTATTCTCTCACTTCCAATCAGAGATGAGTTAGGCCTCTCTTTATATCTGTCATGATTCTTCTTCAAAACATTTTTCTCGAACACTCTTAAGACCGACTCATCACATAATGCCATTTCCATGCACGATATAGCAGGACGGAAATGATGAGGGACTTAAAGAGATTGGCCTATGTTCGTCGAGAGAGCACTTTACTTCTCAATTTCCTGCACAGTCTCAAATAGCACCTGTTGGCAAGAGTAATTCWGCGTTATATTTCGAGACATTATTATTGGTGTTAATGCTGGTTCCACTTAGTCGTGCATGTTGAAAATCTGGTCGGTAGTAGATTTTTCAGATCTAAAGCCACAATGATAAGGTCCAATCATTTTGTTGACGATGGTTTTCAGTCTTTCACACACCACGCTCGTATAAGATCTTACATACAATATCAAGGAGGATTATGCCACGGGAGTCAATGCAGACTGTGGAGTCCCACTTTTTCTGTATTGGCAGAGCACACTTAACTTCCAATCGTCGAGCAAGCTTTTATCCGACCATATCTTACAAAAACGCTGATGCATGCATCTTGTCAGTTCTTCGCCTACGTATTGGAATACATCTTTTTTCTTTTTTTTTCAGGAAAATAAATTTCTATCTCGTTTTGAGTGAGTACTTTGAAAAAAAGGTCTACATACATTTTTTTCGCAAATTTACTTTTTCTTTTGAGCTTTATAACTAAATGAAGAAAAGTCATTTTAAATTGCAAAATTCATAGATGAAAGATCATTCATAATTCTCGGGTAACGAATAAGACTGCCACCGAGACATGGGTCTATGATTACGGCTTCGTATTTTTCCAGCTTTCCAACGAATTGCGCCCTAAAATTAAGAAGAAGAACGCGATAATATAGTTTCTCTAATCTTTATCACAAAAATCGAGTGAATTGAGTGCAGAAGTTCATGGCTTTCGCCCAACTGTATGTATAATGATATAGGAAAGGTTGCCTTGTCACCGCTTAGTACTTGGCAAATATGTGACCGTCATTTCTACCTAACTTCCCGGAAACAGCTCTCCGAAACTGGCTACAAACTAGTAGGATGAAGTAAAGTGTCTGTGTAAGAAATATGGAAGCAGCTAAGTCTAGACATTGTCATTATGGGCTTTATACGATTTCTAACAGATAATAAACTGCAAGCCGATAACGATAATATTATGACCATAATTGCACCAAAAATGAATATGTGTACATATTAACTTTTAAAAAATTATATTAGCACTTTCTTCAAAACGATATACTAGAATTCTTTTAATTTAAATATTTCACACGATTAATATATATATATATATATATATATTTGTATGTATGCATAACTAAAAAAAATTGCGATATTTACTTCAATCTCCCTTTAGCGACATTCAACGAAGTTCCACAATAGTTCTATCAACAATCATTGCATTTGTGCTCTAAATAATCAACTCATTTAGTATTATTAAGCATTGAAGTAAGTATTTAGTGGTAAAAACCAGTACATTTCAAGTACTTAAATACGTGTATAATCTTATATGTTGGAAGTGTTGCTATTTTTACCACGTGTTTTGTGGTTGTTGTCAATCACAGTTTGCTGTTATCTCAGGCAGCAAGTGTTATATACACTTATACTATTAATATACACATGTACATATAATCAAATAACTTTATTATATAGTATAAAGCACTGATTTGTATCTTGTCTTTGTGACCTTGAGTACATAGAGAAAACACCACAATTTCTCAATACGAATTTTTATCATATTGAACATGCTTAACATAAATAAAAGGTTGACAAGTAAGAAAGGGCTAAGTTCGGCCCTTTCAGTCGTGGTTGCGAACCGATTTCACCCATATTTGGTACATGTCATCAGGGTGTTAAGAAAATATTATATACCGAATTTCATTGAAATCGCATGATAAAGTGATAATCGAGATTTCAGGCGTGGTTGTGAACCGATTTCACCCATATTTGGTACATGTCATCAGGGTGTAAAGAAAATATTATACTCCGAATTTCATTGTGGGCGACGCCACGCCCATTTTCAATTTTTAAAAAAGCCTGGATGCAGCTTCCTTCTGACATTTCTTTCGTAAAATTTAGTGTTTCTGACGTTTTTTGTTAGTCGGTTCACGCACTTTTAGTGATTTTCAACATAACCTTTGTATGGGAGGTGGGCGTGGTTATTATCCGATTTCTTCCATTTTTGAACTGTATATGGAAATGCCTAAAAGAAACGACTCTATACAGTTTGGTTGACATAGCTATAGTAGTTTTCGAGATATGTACAAAAAAGTTAGTAGGGGSCGGGGCCACGCCCACTTTTCCAAAAAAATTACGTAAAAATATGCCCCTCCCCAATGCGATCCTTTGTGCCAAATTTCATTCTAATATCTTTATTTGTGATTAGTTATGACACTTTATAGGTTTTCGGTTTCCGCCATTTTGTGGGCGTGGCAGTATGCCGATTTTGCCCATCTTCGAACTTAACCTTCTTATGGAGCCAAGAAATACGTGTGCCAATTTTCATCATGATATCTCAATTTTTAGTCAAGTTACAGCTTGCACGGACGGACGGACAGACAGACATCCGGATTTCAACTCTGCTCGTCACTCTGATCACTTTAATATATATAACCCTATATCTGACTCTTTTAGTTTTAGGACTTACAAACAACCGTTATGTGAACAAAACTATAATACATTCTTTAGCAACTTTGTAGCGAGAGTATAAAAATCAAAACTTGCAAAGAAGAACTTGTTTTTAAGGGTTGAAAATCGTAGAAATTAAATATAAGTCTGCTAGTAAAGCTTCGACCTTGACAATGCTAGGCACGTTTCCTATAAGAGAACATGTGATTAGAAAATTGAAATGTGGCATTTTATTTACGCTCAAAACTTCGCACCATCTGTCCTATAATATGTAATAGTTATGTGTATACATATATATATTATTATATAGCTCTAAAGATATTTAAATTAAAAGATGCATTCACTCTTTTATATTCGGGATATTCTACTCTCAACAACCTAATAACGAAAGCAAGACAAGTCAAAAGTTATCGAATATTTTACTTTCTCCAAAAATTGATGATTGATCTACAATTAGGGTGTAATGGGGTATAGTCAAGGATGTACTAAAGTATATTCATGGTTCTGGGCTATACCCCATGGCCATACCCAATTCCGACACTTACGTAGTCGCCGCGCACCCTAAAAAAGTAAGTCGGTTCACCAGAGGTGCGGCTGCAAGTCGGCGACGGCCTTGAAACCAGCGGCTTGCTATATAAATTTATGTAAAACTTTATACTACTCGCTTATGAGGTTATGGGCCGAGTTTGGCGCCTGCTACGTAGAAACCACTCCCAATGAAAAAGGAACAACAGCCTCGGATGAAAGACCATACCTTTGATGACGACCACAGCAAACGTAATAAGGACTACGATTTAAGTGTATGCGCCTGGAATGTCTGGTCCTTAAATTGAGAAGTTGCCGCTGCTCATCTGGTTGATGTCCTCTAAAAAGAAAAGAGTGACATCACCGAACTATGATGGACAGGACAAAGATCGAGGCGGGTATGTCCTTGTGATATTTACCACAGTGGCCATAAAAAGGGGCACACCTGCTATTAGAGAACACTAATTTGCAATTTAATAAAAGGAGACTGTGAGACGGAATTTCAAGCTCTTTACCTCCTTAGAGAAAGAGGAAGTCTTCCTCTCTAATAGAGAGATCAGGTGAAGGGAAAAAGAAGACAYGTCTGTCATGCTTTTGCGGCTATAACCGCGTAAGCGATGTCTACGMCAGTWARGAAAAAATCTACAATTTTTCTTCGCCCTAGTCCCGAAAGAATTTCGTGAAGATATCTTGTCAAATAAAAAGGTTTTCCGCAAGGCCTAATTGACTTAGCTCGTCATGTCCGACTTTTCCTTCTGGATATTAAAAGTTTCGTGGTAGAAAAAAAAGTGAACATGGAATTGTGTCTACGAACTTGTAACATACAAAATTAGGGGACACTCTCAGTTTGCACACAAAATTTCAATTCAAATTAAGAGTCTTCATATCAAACACTTTGAAATAATGGTCACATGAATGAACAAATATTTATTTTAATAAATTTATTCTATAATACAAAAATTTAATATTAATTAAGGAAAATAGTTATGATTACTAAAACACGTATTGCATTAATTTAATTAAAAATTATTATAATGAGGAAACATTTACTCACTTTGGATATTGAACTTAAAAATCCTTTAACTTCACAGAATAGTTCTTCAAAACTGATATTTTATAAAAGGAAACAATCTTGTGAAAATGCGAATATTTCACACTTATCCTCACCAAATAACCGACAGTCAGCACTTTGCAAAACTGGCTGCCTGAAAGAACGTTTTGCAACACACGYCAGCGACTTGCACTAAAATGCCTAGATTCAGTGTAACTTGAACCGGAAGCGTCGTGCTATCGTTGCAAGTATTATATAACTTTCGCTCAAAAATGGATTCGTGAAAAACTGGACAGAAGCCAACCCAGATCATTGCAATTAAATGTTAAAAGCTGTGATGAAACCAATCATTACCAGGTTACGGCTGACAATACTAGATAAATAGAGTGTCAACCGCAACAGATGAGATAAGCAATAAAACTAACAATAAAAACAGCAGCAACATAGGCACTTTTTCTCATTAGAAAATCAAATAAAAACACAAATTAAAGCCACTATTTTGGCGGGATTTATTTATTTTTTAAGTAAAAAAAGATATTGACATTGTACCGCTACACAAAGAAGAAAAAACTAACTGAAGAAACAACAGTAACATATTTAAATTACGGACAATTCGTATAATTATTCCACACACAATTTGTTTGCCTTCAAGAATGAAAACGAAAAAAAGTATGCTTAAAAAATCACAACTATAACAACATATCTTTCATACCTATTTTATAATATCTTTTGTATACAAATACTAGCAACAACAACAACAGSTGATCCACGCAGCAGACTAGTTAATTCGGTGTATAAACTCAAGCGCTGTGGCGGCGGGATGCGCCAGTGGAGGTATACCCGCTTGTAAATAGATACTATACATAAGTACACGCCTACCTTTTCATACGCAGCCGCTCGGATGCAGATTTATGTTGGTTCAAACCGGTTGACACAACTGTGATAAACCGGCTAGCGTGCTGGTCGCTGGACTGAGATTTAGTGCAAGTATTCCCTTAAGAAATTTCTTCGCGCTTCGCTTCTATTTGGATTATGTGTGTGTGTGTGTGGTTGYATATGTACAGGTAGTTGGTTGATTAGAGCTGTTGCATTCGCAGCAGACGAGTATTTCGAGTTGAAACTTAAATCAGCTGAAACTGGTGTGTGTAACTTGTGTGGGTTCCTTAAAGKGTAATCCCTTTTAATTAGCTGCTTGAACGGGTAGAACAGGTGAATTACAAAAACAAAATAATAACATAAATATATCGAACTACCTGAGCAGACTTGATTTTGTTCAAACATATTTTGATTTAAATACAATAATTCTAGGCAATCCAGTGAACTAAATTAATGAATATAAATTATATGAAAAATGTTTGATAATACATACATAGAAATTTGAAATTTTTTTATTTTTTGCTTTACTTAGAACTTATCAGATTTGCAAATAGGAAAAATTTGCCATTTTAGAATTCCAACTAATGCTATTGTTTCTGTCGAACGCKTTTACTTTCTAATGCCATCTGAACAAATTTGATCCGTAATAAAAGAACAACATTTTCATTTTAATTAAAATCCTTATTACGGCCTTCAAAATAGGATGCTGATCTAATGCAACAAACCAATCGTTAATTGAATTTTACTTAACAGGTAGGGTGAAATGATCGTAGGCTTGTTTTAGACCCGGCAGATCGACTCTAAAATGAATAATYGAAARTGTAGAAGMCGCACAGCGTAGATGACGTAAATATTGGGTAGTCGAAAAGGCATTTTCGTATTTTGTCAATAGATGTCGTTGCGGTCATATATCTCCAGTGCTACAATTCACATTGTGTCATATCATATAGCATTGAAAAGGTGAGATTTAACTTCATTTACAAAAAAAAAAAAACAAAAACATCGGGAAAGTTGAAAAAAATTTAGAACTGTTCAAATGTGAGTGAAAACTATGAAGAAATTCGCTATATTTTTAAATTTTTGTATAAAACATGAAAGAATGCCAGGCATTGCCAGCACAACAATGGTTCGCACGCTTCCATTTTGGAAATTTTGATGTGAAAGATGCATCTCGCTATGGTCGACCAATCGTTGAAAAAGTCGATGAAATTATGGAAAAGATTCACCAGGACCGTCACATAAGCAGCCATGACATCGTA
>NW_017534908.1:372483-378996 GCF_001853355.1 Bactrocera latifrons
CAGAGCAACCTTAGTAACAAAAAACTGATGTACCAAGACCGACAGATAGGGGCCATATCAAGAGCAGCACAAGAATCCAATATAGGYTCAGACTTGTGGAGCATCAGATACCACGCTGAACTAAAATTTCGAAATGCCAGATGAATCGTACTTAAYTGRCTACRTGGACGACATTGCAGCAATAATTACAGCTCGCTACGAAAAAAAAGAGCAAAGCTACCACCGCTAACAAATAAGCCTATAACCCTCGAAATAAGAAGGCAAACGACTACGGATATGCTGGATCCCAAAATAACTCTCTGCATAGAAATCACGCCATAGAAACGGCAACGAAAATCACMTTCCWACTTAACAGACTAATGGCCAACATAGMAAAGAAAWGAAAAARATTCCAATGTYGACGACAATCAGTGTCCTATTATACGCATACCTTAGAGCTGCATCAGTATACCGAACAGTGTCAACATATACCATTTTATTCGATAATTTGTTGCCATCTTGAAGGTAATGACATAATGCCTCGTATTTATTAACAAAAAGCTAGTTAGTATATTTCCACAAGAAACTCTTGAGCCGAATTTTTCACAACTTAAAAATGCGAACGCATTAAAGTCAATCTCATGAAGCTTCTGGCGAGTAACAAGCGTTGCGTGTGGCCTGACSTTGCCATGGTTGCTCTACTATTGAGTAACACTGGCCGCTTCTGCGTGATTCCTGTCTTCATACAATTCAATTGTTGATGGTGCGCATCCATATTAAGGGTTCTGCCGTAGTCATAGTATATAAATTCCGGTCAATCCTAGTAAAAACATAGCACTGCCTTAGAGTAACTCGATCGCGACCATTTTCCCTTGACGTTGTCGTAAGTGACACACTTTTCATTACTAGTAAGCATCCGCTTCAGAAAATAGTTGTGAGTCAACACCGATTTGCAGATTCGATCTGTCAGTTCTGTGTTGCGTTAACTTGCGCGATATCTATATATCGGTCCTTTTCTTGTATCGATCCTTATTAAACGGTTCCAAACGGTTTTTTATGCAATTTTTTATGACCTGACACTTTCGCCTTTATCGTAGGAAGCGAAGGAAARACTTCAAAATTTTATTTATTTTTTTGTATTTMTTTTCTGCTGGTATCYATTTTTGAAMYTCAAACAGTACTGAGCCAAACAATCAGAAAAGTACCTAAGAAGTTTTTTAGTACGAAAATTAATATTTCTAATAYCATATATCATAACTCGAATGCACTTATACGACCCCAGATAGATATTATTTAAGTCATCTATAAAAAAATATACYAGTTTTCGTTACACTAGAGGTAATTCCTTAGTTTATGTATATATTCAGAAAATGATTTTTCACCCAAGTCATAAAGAATGGAAATTGCAGATCTTACTTTCCATAACARTTCATTAAGAGAAATAAGAACTGAAACTGCTTATTATATAACATCCATATATATTTTATAAGCATAACACTTAATTTTATCTTTTCTGCAAAAGTCAGCTTCCTTTTTCGTTTCTTTGATACTTTGCTGGCATTTTTTCTTCTGAGTCATTACTCCTCAACACTCGCAATTGCAAACATACATATATCGAAATATATGTAACTTGCACTTTGATAAAAAATTGGGCCTAAGCTTTCCAAAATTTTCCGTACTTTTTCTAAACATCATATTAACCGGGAGTTTCGCGAGTTTTAAGCTACCACTGTATAAAAACAATAATTTTTAAACACACCTTTTTTCAAATMAATTACATATACATCTGCATATTCGGATTCGACTTGGAACCTAACTCTACAGAATGGCAGGCCCATACTTACGCAACGCAACTACGTAGAACATATCAATGTATGCGCCCGCGCACTTTATGGTATGATGATCTTCAATTGACGACGCATTCAAGTGATCATGTGTGTAATTTAATAAATCTTAAGAATTAAATCGAAATAAAAACGCTCATAAAAAATTCCGCTTAGTCAGAAGTAAGTGAACTCCACATGTAAATACWTTTCTTGAAAATATATAAATACAAATGTAATTCACTTAATCGTCATTATCAGACTACTGGGCATTCAGCAGTGGTAATCAGTGAAATCTCTGGTTTATTACTCCAATTTATAAGAGTCATTCACGAGATAACGCCGAACTCAAACGACCGGTTGTAGGAGGCTGCAGCGACTTTGTGATAACGTCCAAGTTCAGAGCCGTTCATAACTAGCATTAGCTGGCTACTTGTGGTCTAACTCGGTATTATCTGCTGCATCGCCACTAGACGTTTGAAGTTGAAGATTATAACGCAGGCACATTCTCAGCTTATCGGAAGTGTTAATTCTATAAATTAAGCGCATTCCTTTTTAAATATCGAAAGCAAAAGAGTAAAAGTTTTTATGGTGAGCAATCAAAGCAATTATGGAAAAATTCCGCCTCGAGACAAATTTGCACAGATAAATTGCATATATGAGTCACTAAGGAATACGAAAATTATTATAGTAATGCCTTGGGAAATCTTGATCACCTTTAAGTTATGCGGCAATGAGGCTCATGACATTATAAATTCCAATTTCTAGACTAGTCTCCATTGATAAATGWATCATTTCTTATTTTAAAATTTTACTAAAATAGCCTCTAATTGGAGAAGTGGTACCCTTCTTTGCTACTCTCACTTTCTTCCAGAGGTTGACCGAGTTGAATACTACTTTCAGTAAAGTCTAAAGCAGACTTTGATTTGGAAGGAAGCTCTTTCTGAAATGGAAACTAAACTTTGGTTGAAGCAAAGGACTCTAGAATAACAACTCAGGTTTTGGAGAACGARCAACACAGTTTATAGCACAAAAGCAATTTGGGATGTTGATGCCAGACAGACCCAAAAGCTACCACTTTTAGGTAAAAAAAAAAGAACTAACTAACATTACAGGGGTATTCTCAAGGCATTTACCTCTGAGATTCCGCTTTCATTAACTTGTTAAAATAGGATATGCAAAATGTAGATGTAGACATTKCGCGGAGGGTGATCCGACACCGAAACATTACATTTGCGAATGTCCAGACTTCAMTCGGTTGAAACGGTATAACTTTCGCAATTGTCAAAGTCGCAGCTTAAAAGATATTGTTGGCCAGAATATATGAGTCTCTGATAGGAGCTCAATTGGCCACAATTTGCAAGCATAATGACCATAACGATGACTTAAGTGCGAACACGCCTGCAGTGAAGGGCCCCTGCGCCCCTTTTGAACAACCAACCAATGAAAATTCGAAAAGGTTTGAACATCTTTCAGTAAATATTCTCGGTGTTTAGCATTCACAGTAGCCAACGAAGTCTAGTCTCTAACAGAATTATAATAACTTGGGCTAGGACTCAAAAAAGAATCAAAACATCTCGGTTTATAGTTGATAGAACATTTTTCTTTGAATCTGCACCAACTCAGACAGAATTTGYATTGAATTAGGAAAAAGCTCAACATTTGAAAAAAAATTTGGCAACGCTAGCATTCCATTSTATACATCCATCAAGTAAACCTTCATAAATATTGGGTATTATAGAATGGCTTTTCCTCTTCGATTTTAACTACCCAATGAGATGAAAAATTTGCAAATATCCGCATGAGGCGTGCCTTAAAGCGAAAAGATTTTACACGCAAATCTTAAGGAAGTTAATTAAAATCATGCCAAAGTTTATATAAAGAAGTCCGATTATTCTGGATGTATAACGTTTAAAATATTCCAAAATTATTCAACTAGGAAGTTTTCAGAATAAATGTTAAATATTACAAAAAAAAATTAAATTATAACATATACTCTAAATACCGTATGTATTTTCGACTTACCTGGTTTTATTCAACAACCTGTTGGCATTTAACATCCATACGCATAGTGTTTAAGTGCTCGTTGGGTCTACACTATACTCGCCTTATATGCGTAGAAAAATGGAGCAAGGGAGATACGCTCACACATTGCTCTGCTACCCAACTGATTGCTCAACGCACAGCGGGTGACGCGAGGCGTCGACGACCGCTGCACTGCGTTGCGAAGCAGACATCGACAGACTACTGTTGCTAGGGCAGAGAAATGAAATGAGAATAAAATACAGTATATGGAATTAAATAAAATAGTGTATATAACACGAATATAAAGAAAAGTTGAGAATAGCTTTGTGGACGGACTACCAAGTTGTAGGAGATACTTGTACCGAAAATAATCATGATTATATTGGCTTATGCCAAAGGTACCTATAGTTCTAACTTGTACAGCTGGTTATTTACCCAAAATTCTCTAAAAATGAAATAGAATAGATCTACGAAGGGCTTAGAGCTTTCCACAAATTTATGAAGAAGGCTAATAATCCCGCCACWTCGCTAGATGATATGTCTGCCGAGATATTTCAATTCAGTTTAGAAAAAGTTCGACTATAGAGCGGACTCTGTCTACACGATTTCACCTTAACTTTCTCCATACAGCAAATAGCGTCCAGCAACGCGATTGTAATACGAGTCAACCTATTGAACGGACATTAGGTCAAGATAGGTCGGAACGTTGATTCAAAATCGATGGATCCTACTTGAAGTAAGTGATAGGATGATTCCACCTTGCCTTTCTCCAAACAGTTTTCACATATAGCATCCCTCAAAATAATTTGCTGCTCTACGAGTGCGTTTATTGGACAGTGTACGGTCGCAACACCAACAATTGGGGCGAGATTGACTTTGCCGAAAAAAGCAGTTCAAAGGACTTCTTTCAATTCACTCTGGAGCAGAAGATCTCCAGAGCAGTACAAGTTCTGGTTTTAATCGTCGCTTGCTGAACTTACTGGAGGATACATAGTTTCGCTTTTAATCGGTTAAAACTGGGAACAAAGTAAACCTCCTAACAAGCACATCAAGTCATGGATGGACATTATTAAAGCCGAAATAAAAACTCTGGGTGCCTCTCTTTTATCAACAAAAAAAAATTTGTTTATTAACAGCAAACTTTCTTCGAAAACAAAATTGAACTGGAGATTCYAAACTGAAAACAATCTTTGGGCACAAAAATCCCACTGTACCACCCCGAAGCCCCAAAGAAGCCATTGAGCAGAGGCTGCCGTAATCTGTCTAGCGACAGCGCTRACGTTAAAGCAGCAACTGCAGAGTASAGTATTCACCAACAGGGCATTGGTGAGAGTTGTTGAGTTCAACAAAAATACGAGTTTTGTTTTGAATGTATCAACAGCTGTTGCTTTCGCCGACGCCGCCGACGATAGCGTCTCCACCGCCACCAACCTATGTGTCTGAGTGCTGCACACACAATCACATGGGATAGCATAGTGTGGGCACTTGTGCTCCCAATAAACATCATTAGCTGCGACGCAACGCATCCACAGAGTTTATAGTCTCCGGTCTGTTGTGCTATTGTCTAAGTCTGCGGTGGACAACAGGTCTCTTACACGACGCACAGACTGCCAATCAGTTAGAACATTGTCATCAGCACACCTAAGTAAGTGCATACCGAAAGTTACCCAGCAATCAGTTATCGCTGCTCATTGGAACTATTCAGTTCAGAATCTACTTAATACAGCTGAGTATAGTCAACGTTTTCGCGCCATCTTAATCCGAATACGAAGTACTTAGACATCGGCGCGCGTACGTTAGAAGCAGCAATCTACAAAGGCGAACAGCAGAGTGCCAGCGAGACGCTTGAAGTCGCATTGAGTGGCGTTGAGTTCAACAATTCCATACGTTTCGTCTGTGCTGTACGGACTTACGGGCATAATACGCGCAACCAGTCGGTTCAGTCAGTGATCTTTGTCGGTTCGTGTTGGACGTGTGCCCGGTAGCTCAGAAACACTCGARAGCTCGCAGACGATATAAACTAAAATAATATAATATATATAAATAAAACATTCACAAGCAACTGAAATATTTTAGTATCCGCTACAACAACAACAAGTAGCAGCAACGAATCATATTTGTATTTTCACTCCGACAATACAAATTTGATTTTATATTTCGCTGCAATAACCGTGAAATAGMAAAGTAAATAAGCTAAAAATAAGTTTTCGAAAATATAAAAATGGTTATATAAAAAATATAAGCAATTTTCTTTTTCTTAAACAAAAAGTGGCGAGAAAATAATGTTGCTTCAGTTGCCACTTTGTAAGAGCGCAAAAGAAGTGT
Organism: Bactrocera latifrons; assembly: GCF_001853355.1. Lineage (NCBI taxonomy): Eukaryota > Metazoa > Arthropoda > Insecta > Diptera > Tephritidae > Bactrocera > Bactrocera latifrons. The sequence goes on from NW_017534908.1 coordinate 378,636, forward strand.
GCGAGTGCCGATATTTATTTTTAAGCTTTTTTTTTTCTTTATAATTTTTGCATTTTGTTTTGTTTGTGTACATTTTCTGTGTTCCTATGTGCCTGTGGTTTATTATTCATTCCCAGTTTCGTATTATTGTGCTTGAATATTTACATAAAAACAGTTGAAGAAGCAATCATGAAAACAGACCTGTGAGGAGTGCAAAATTAGTTGAATTGCGAAAAATACTTTCATATTCAAAATTGTTAAGGAAAACTAARATGTTAGTGTTTGTGTTCAAATTTAAAGAATCATTGTTGGGAAGCAAATATATAGGAAAATATAGGCGACCGAAAATAATAAAAAGTGTAAATTTGTTTGCAAAATAATA
>NW_017534908.1:380687-385851 GCF_001853355.1 Bactrocera latifrons
ACAACAAAAACATTTTTTTTCTTTACTTTTTCCCTTCTTTCGTTTTTATCAAAAACGTATGTATGTACTCGTATGTACCTGCGTTACAACCAATTTTGGCATATTCTTTAACAATACAAATCGTGCTACTAGGTAACAACAACAACTAACGAAATAAAAAACAAAAATGTCGACAAAAAAGAATGGTAATGCCATAACAACGGAATTCCAATTCCCTCAGCCGAAGGAGAAGCAGACCTGCATGGAAATTATCTACAATGGCAAAGAAGGCACCTACTTTGGACGTACACCCAAAAGTTGGGGTAAGTGTTTGAGTAAATAGAAATTATGGCAAGAATGAATATACTTACATATAGATGCAGTAGTATTAATATAAATAATTTTTTTCGAAAAGTAAACAAATTTAAGTTCTGTAGAATAACAGCAACAATAAATGATGGTGGAAAGGCACTAAAGTTATAAAAAAATACTACAGCAAAGAGGTTGTATGTATATATAGTACATATGTACCTGTATCTATGTAGTATATAGTAAATAACGAAACTCCATKTTCATATATTCTAACAACATAACAACAACAAAAGGAACCACCTTTTAAACTAATTAATTATACAATGTTTTGAAATATGAAAAAAGATAGACTGCTCAAATAATCATAAAACTTTTATTATCTAGATTATGTGTAAATAAATGGCAGAACAGCAAATAAGTGGCCTAATCGTGTAGATGCGTATTGTCATTTGCTAATGTCAAATAAAGCGAAAGAGTTTATGAATATGAGGTATTAATATTAGTTTGTGCTTTGAAAATAAATTTTCACAAAATGCWAAGAAAATATAAACAAACGTAGATGGTTATAGACGTACATATGTATATGTACATCTATAGTACATACGTGTATATACAAATGTAAGCATACACATGTGCTTAGAAATGTACATACATTTTTGTAATACTAGTCATATGTGTACAACAAATTCATTATCGTCGCTTTTGTAAAAATTGTAGAAGCAGATAAGAAAACACTGTAGATTTCAACACTCAGGCACATGTGCACCTTTATGTATATGGTGACCTAGTAGGAAAATAGGCAGCTATTATTTATAAATTTGAAATCCCAAAATTCCATAGGTACACATTCGTTTCGTGACCTAGTAGGAAAATAAATGGTAATTTAAATATATCTGGTAGATCCCGAAAATCCATATGTACACATTTACTTAGTTACCCAGTAGGAAAAAAAAGTTGATGAATGTTTAAATTTCATATACATATGTGCATAYGCATTGTATGCCTTTGGGGGCTAGGTGGTAAATAAAACAACAACTAAATAGAAGTAGTCAATCTCGAAAAATTTTGGGGATTTGGCAATAAAATATACATACATTTGTCAATTCCGAACAAGTTGTTCAATCCCGAAGTAGTTTGTTTAATCCCCAAATTTCATGTGCAAACCTTTGTATGATCAGCTAATAGCAAAATAAACGGCAATTAAATATAGGTAATCAATCCCGAAATCAGTAGTTGACCAATAAAAAAAATCATCATAAAGTTTTATAAATTTTTGTTCCCGAAAAATTTGAAAAATCCATAAATAAGTCCCGAAATTGTTTATGTACACAATCATTTGATGACCTTTTAAAAAAATTAGTAGCATTAAGTTTTTCTTAATCACGAAAAATTTGGTGAACCCCGAAATTGTGGGATTATTATTTTTTGTTAATGCCGTGAATAACACTTGACAACCTGTAACCAAACCTATTTTGGTATTTTGTATACTATACTCTGGTAATTGGGGTCTCAAAAACACAGAAAAATTTTTAAGAAACAAGAAATAAATATCGAAAATTAACATAATTTTCCGATTTCATATTATATTTTCCTAGCTCTATAGCTTCTTGGTTCATTAACAAACTTATAAATACCAAAATTCAGGACATAAATATTCACATTTTTACCGTTGGCATAATTAAATTTTTCTTTCTTAGAAACAACTTTGTCCAAACTTCCATACCCAATATAATCTAATAAAAGAAAAGTTACTAGAAACAGTAAATATTAAAGTTTGCGAAACTACATATTTAAGCATCTTTTCTACAGGGCCAGAAAGAGTTCAGAATCTCGCTTTCTGCAAAAGTCAACCTTTACCAATTTAGATCCACGTTTTCTGGCAAAGCGAAACTCTACGATTTCTTTTGCATGCACGAGTTCGATGAACGCAACTTYCGAGTACTTTGCCCGCTAAATAAAGATGACATACAACTTGAATAATAATAGAATAGCACAGTCAGTATTGGCTTCYAAAGCTTGAAGAAAGTCTAGTTTATTGCTTAAGATCAGTGACTTCAACTAACCGTACAAGAAGTAGTCTAATGGTGTTAATTAACAACTTCTTGGAGGTCATTCAGTGTCAAAATTTTTTGAAATAATCGAATCCCCAAACTTTTCTCGCAATAATTCAATTGTTGCACCTTGCTGTGTGGCACCTATCGCCGTCTTGTTGGAATCAGATATTGTCARGATCAACTTCTTCTAATTGSGGCCAYAAAATATCATTGCTCTACACCGATCTYYATAGGTATTAATGRTGTTACCAGCTTMATTTTGATAGAAGTATRGATCGACGATTCCACCAGACAYACTAAACTGTCAATTTAAGTGARTGTAATGGGTTTCACCAGAAACGAGAGTTTTGTTTATTTACCGTTTAAGGAAGCCTCATCGGATGATGATTATTTWTAAAAAGCGTTACCRTTTTCAAGTTGTTCCAAGAGCATSATCAGCAAATGCGTGACGTTTACGATGATCCAATGGCTTCASTTCTTCAGCRAGAACAATTTTAGCGGCTGAAAGCCCAAATGTCTTCTCAAAATCCGTCAGATTTGGTCTTAGACAGTCCCAATTCTTGAGAACGTCTTAGAATGGACACAAATCTTTGTGTTACCATATTCAGAAAARTTCCTATCCTCAAATTAGTTCAGCTTCCAGTTAGGTCTTTCAAATTTTACAATCTACTATCTTCATATATAAAACTTACATACATRCTATATACGATTAGCATGCGGGCTGCAGCTGCCGCATGTGAAATAAACTAATAGATTTACAAGTGTACTAATTAATTCAACAAATAAAAATACAACAACWATTTTATAATTAACGAACTTGGCAACAGTAAAAATATTAAATGTGAAAAAACAATCAAACCGGTTACAACAATAATACAAACAACACAAAGAAAGTACAAAGGGAAATGAAAATGAAAATAAAATTAAAAAAAAATATATATATAGAAAACATAAAACAAAAACAAAAACCAATATATATTATATAAGTAGATGCAACAACAAAAACAAAATCAACAGCAATTCAATTCGACTGAGTCGCTAGTACAACCGCCCCTCAAAACCTTTAGGTTACTGGGCGCAGGGCGGGAAACAATAAAATAATTACGATTGAAGCGAAAAATTATCAAAAGTGCTGATAAGGAAATTTGACGCGCACGAAGCGACAAAAGGGCGAGCACACACCGTTGATAGATGCCACGGAATTGATGGATCGCTGCACCGACATACTACACATACATATAATACAAGCATGTCTATGGGTATGACTGGCTGTCTGAGCACATGATGGCTTGAGGAAATGAGCATGCATACATATCTACATGCACCGCTTTTCGGTCATAGCATTGACGCTCTATTGCAATGAATGTAATCAGCAATCGCSGAGCCACATGTCGAGTGATTACTGTCGATTAACAAAAGCAAAATCAACATAACTGTGAAGTAGTATATAAAAARTACATACACGCGGAAAGCAAGCGCTTTAATTGCACACAAATAATAGCATACATACATATATACATATTCATAAGCGCTTATGCTCAACAACAAAAGCGGGTGTGACGCGCGTTCCGAATAGTCTATGAATCACTGGACACCGGCAAGTTTTCAGCCTGCGTATGGGTTGGTCGCCCTTCGGCTTTATCAGTCGCAAAACGCGTGTATGTATATACTATATAATATATGTWTGTGTTTGTATGTCAAAAGGAAGGAGACGGCATACAAAAGCCGGTGATATGAATGCCTTAAGTCCACTTGACCAGTTATTTATCGGTGCGCGCCGAAAGCAGAAAAAAAATGAAAAAGTAAACGCGTCAAAGCTGTCGGTGCCGGTAAGATGTCGTCAGCGGCGTTTCCAAGTCCATTTGACGCGCCAACACGCAAAGCAGGCAAGTKCTATAATATGGATAACGACTGGCCATGGATACACACAAGTCAAAAGGTGTTGTCATTAGACAAGACAGCTGTAAAATATATATGTATTTGTACATATGTACATATATATCCATGTATACATTATGTATCCCTATCTATATTTGCATATGACCTAGTCAAAGGTTTTTCGGTGGAATTAAAAGTTATCTGCTTGGCTGCTAACTTAGAAACTTCTTATTAATCGATATTTCTAAAGGAACGACTGCGAAAAGGAACTCTATTACTATGCTAAAGCCTATAATCTGAAAATAAGAAATCAGAGGAAAAAGAAGGATTATATGACGCTAGAAAATAGGGGAATTAGAAGTATTCCTAAATATAACGAAGAACCTGTAGAGAACATAAAGCAAAATTTGGAAAACTGTTTAAACTGATAGAGTCTAACCAAATAGCATTAAATAAATCCAGAAAACCTGAAGACGGAATTCTCTGAACATATTTTTATTCACAACAAATACCCACGGTTCAAATTTAAATTTGACAGTTTACAATAATTTCCTGTCGATAATTAAAATTAAATTAATTATTATTAATTTTTAATTATTTTTAATAAATTTAATTAATTATTTTTGGTTTGCATTATTTATTACTTTTCTTTAAATATTGAAATAATATTTTTTTCTTAAAATTAGTTTTAGTTAATCAATTAGCGTTTCAATAATTTTTTAACAATTCATTTAATTTAAAAACAATTTAAGCCCGTTTTAATTAAATTTTTTAAGGATATTTTMCAATTTTTCACTTTGTAAACTTTAATTACAATTTTGTTATTCAAAAAATTTTCATTGTTAATTGGGAACTTTAATTGTAAATTAGTTATTCAAAAAATTCTCATTACTAAATTAACTTAAATTTGTCTGACATGCATAAAGAATGGACAAAAAATA
>NW_017534908.1:386112-414094 GCF_001853355.1 Bactrocera latifrons
TTTCAGAAATCTTTTTAAATTAATAAAAAAAATTTGTATTTATTAAATTTTTTAGTTTTGAATTTCGTTTTAATTTATCATCATCAGAGAGATTTTTCAAATTTAATTAATTAATTAATGACTCAGTGGTACAAAATTCTATTACTAATTTTTAGGTTAGTAAGACTAATTAAAATTTTTTTTTTTTTAAATTCCATTGTGGACTTTGCAAAACTCAAATATACCTACAAATGTATGTGCATATATTTCCTAAAATACTGGAATCATAACTTAATACCGCAGAAAAAGAACTAATATCGGTTAGCATGTTAAGTATTTCGAACTGAAACTATATTTTTTCTGATGCAACCTACAAGCTTTGCGGTCACTTTAAAAACCAGCATCTGCCTTATTATGTATTATATTAAAAGAACCTCACAAATTATTGTAAACAAAAAACTTGACACATATGCCGTTATCAGTGTTACGAAAAATTTAGGGCAGTGTCCTCAAATAGTTTTCACCTAATTTATAGGCAAAAATGCAAGCAGCTGGTTAGCGGATATTAATTGTAATACATGTATGTATATGTACATATAGTCTATGGTTTTAAGGTAGGTGTGGGTCAGTGGGTGGCAGCTCACCTAAAATATAACATGGCAAAAAAGAAAAAAAATTAATTTTATGTTTGCATGCGACGAGAAAGAAGCGGAGGAAGAGTGTTTCGGGTGACTGTTGCAGTGCCAATAACATTTGCTGTTACTGTCAACATTTCCTGTTATTCTTACTGTTACTGTTATGGCTGCTGTTACTACTATTATTGCACGAACTGCTGTAGACATGCGCCAAAAGGTTAACAACCTGGCAATGGGGCGACTGTGCAACGTTTGCATATCCTAGTAGTGAGCTACAAAAAGCACACATGCACACGCACACACTCACTTCAGTCGTGTGCGAGTGTTTATGTGCAGAAATTTTCAATTGCAGGACGCATGAACGAAAATAATTTCACTACGCCACTACGGAGGCAGATACATATTGCATGCTGCTGCAACAGTGCGGCCAAGTTGCAAGAGAGAATGCAATAAGCGCGCCAGTACACTTTTGCAAGGTCTTGCTTATGTATTACAGCCATATTGAATACATCCAGGTATATAAAATATATGTATTTATATACGAGGAGATTTATAGTGAAAATAGTGAAAGTGTGTATGCAGTACCTCGTCCTCACCTGTCGCCCTGCAACTATGGCCGCGCAATGGTTGCAGCAGTAAACAACAACAATAATAATAGTCCGAGTTTGCCTCACATGCCAAATAAATAATCATGTCAATGTATTAACCGTGTGTTGAGCTAACAAATATGCAATTTATACTCACACTGCAGTCACTCAGTTAGTCACCGAATCACTCACTCCACACGCAGTCATTCACTCTTTTAGTGACTCAGTTATTGTTGCATGGAAATTATCACTGATTAGTGGTCATTAGTGCGAGGACATGTGGGACAGCTGTATGTTGACTTTAGTTGTAGAAACTTTGATTTTTTTCCACAGATTTTAAAAGCTGATTGATGGGTAGAAAGTGTTGCTTTACTGCCATAATGACCAATGACTTCTGCTGTGTAGTAAAGGACCACAGTCTAGGGTTCGTAATTCCACTATTATTACATGCATATGTTGGTTGATAAAGTAATTGAATGGAAATATGGTTTTTACGATTATTTTTCCACGTTTGACACTTTCGGCATAGTAGCAAAGCCATTTATCAAATAATTTGATTCATTGTCAACTTTTATGGTATCTTTTTTTAACCCTGATCATAGTATATGTATGAAGTTTKCTACGAAGTTTGTAGAAAGGAAATGATGGAGACCCTATAGGAGATATATTTAAAAGGTCTTAGAGGCGAAATAAGTCGATTGCGTCTGTATCTGTCTCTATATATGCGAAATTTTGAAAATATCGATCCCTGCATCAATATCTTTGTACATGTCCTTTTCTCCCGACGAAGCTGTTGAAACCCGATTAAACCAATATATTATCTCATATTGGTCTTTATAATAGAATATATCAATCTAAAACATAACGGTCAGCTGCACTGCTCTTTCAACAAATACAACTGTATGTAGCTGTCATACCACCTTTTCGATCAAAATTCGAACAAATTCGTTTGGTTTATAATTTTCGACTGCGCCTCTGTAATTTTTTCAAAATTATTTTTAAGTGAATTTTTTTGTTGTTTTAAACGTTAGGTTAGCTTAGGTCTAGTAAGTATTGAATCTAGTCGATGAGTCTCAATTGAACAACTATGAACGTTGATCCTTTGCGTCACCCAAAAACTCCTGAAAACTGATCACTAGATACTCATATCAATTGCAGTCACTTCGCTAAGTTCTTCAAAGGTTTGTCTATCGAGATATTTCAATCTCAGTCCGACAAAAGCCAGGCAATAGAAGAGAAAATATGACAAAATTATCCAATCCACCTCACCTTTCTTCATACAAATTTGTTAGACAACGTCCGACCGAATATTTACAAGAGACTTTACCTCCATAACATTGAGTAATTGTTTGCATGAATTCTTTTATAAATCTTKACTTTGTCTATAGAGTTTGAAGTCACTCAGTAGTTTAAAAAAATATTTTTTTGAAACTTAAAATCTGAGAAGTCTTCCAAACACGTTTTATTATGTTAATAGAACATTAAGAGCTGTTCTCAGGACAACCGGCTCTAGGTAACCAAAACGAAATTGGATTTTTATCCGCTCAAGGACTGATAACTAAGCGCCATTCCTCGAAGTTACTTCACGAATGTTTTCTGCCGCTACAATAACAGAAATCAACTACTTTTCATASAAATTATAAATTTTTCAAAATCATAGATCCTTGTTTCAGTTGTGGAATTGACGTTGTTTAGACCAAATGATGATCGCATAACAACAGTATTCTTCCCCTTCCCCTTTCAATTCTACTTCGACTTTGATAAGATAAGAACCCCTTCGTTTCGATACTAAGAATTCGCTTTTGTTTACTATGTGATACTACGATCCGAAGATCAGTAGTCGTATCATACAAATTAATGGAGATTCCTATAGTTTGAAAGATCACTTAATCCAAGCTACAAAACCGTAAATACAACAAAAAATTCGATTTTTGAGACAACATAACCAAAATAAAATCAAATAGGATTCAAATTTTAAAACTTATAGAACAGCATTCGAACAAAAGGAAGTCTTATTATAGCATTCACAGCATCAAAGTCAAATATACGCAAGCCAAAACAAATTGAAACACGTCGCTAACGACTGCATATAACAAACACATAAACCAGACGCTTCAGCCCTGAGCAACAACCTATGGTAAAACTTTTTATTGATATATGCGTGTGGCATGTATTCCGCCATTGCACCGAAGGGTTAAGTGCACGCTGAGGCCTCATGCACAGTAGCAATCCCATTCATGATTTCCATTTACCATTTACTAGCACAAAATGAGTACAGCGTGTGGCTGCGGCTATGTGCTGAGCATGTCAAGGATATTTTAGCGTTTCATGGCTTGGTTGGGTTTCTGGAGCAATGTACACGCGTCCGGCGAATGCACAGTGCAATGTACGCAAATGAAAACAACGGCACGATGACAAAATACATATAACTATGGTTGGAAGCACATTTGTGGATGCATTGTTGCCTAAGACATACATATGTATGTACTAATCTAGTTGTATGTATGATGTGTGAAGACTTATACGCATATTATCCCATTTAAGGTCCTTTGAACTCGTCATCAAATAAGGAATTGCAAGATGATGTGAAGGATTAACGGCGTCAGTTGTCGTGCTGAAAGGCGGCCAAGTGGCGCGATAGTTAAATGAAAGATTTAGATCACAGCTTTTATAAGTAGTCATATACATATTTGATAATTGAAAGAAAATGTAATACATGCCATAGTTTTCCAATCTGTACAATTCGTTAGGATATTCGGATTCGGATGATTATTATTGTTATTTTTTTTTTTCAATTAAAAAAAATTTGCAAGGCAGCTAGTAGCTAGCTTTAGTTGTCCTATCTGCACCATATACTCGGAGATTGTAGATTGTTCTTCTTCTTTATAGGCCACCGCTATTAAGAAGAATACCGCTTACGAGGTTCTAGCGCAGTTTACAACGCCGCGCTGTTTCTCAACCTGCTCTTTCAATGGAGTGGAGTCTTCCTTTCGTCGTTGCCATTACGCAAAGGACTATGAATCTTCCGCAGAACCTTTCTCTCGAAMACTCGTAAGGCCGACTAATTAGGTATTGTCACCGCCCATGCCGTCCATGCCGTCCGTTAATCAGTACGGTGATGATGAGTGTCTTTATTCGTGGAGAAAGGGCTTTACTTCTCAATTGCCTACACAGTCCGACGAAGCACTTGTTGRCAAGAGTTATTTGCACGACGGGGAGTCGTCTGATCCGAAGCCTCGTTTGGTATCGAAGGGCTCGGAGAGGTCTTTCCTGATACTCACAGAGCTTTTGGTACTGCTCAATGTCAGTTTATACATCGGCATTAGTTTTACGAGGATTGTAGTGTTACTTTAGTTGAAATATTCTGTCAAATTTTTTGAAGCTATCTTGGCAATTAGAAAAGTTTTCCATATAAAACCTTGACTTTGATGGATAAGACAGCTATTTGCTTTATTGGCTCGATGTGAACAGTTCTTTCGAAGATTGTAGSATTGACTTGAGTAATAACTCGTGTCAAATTTTTTAGAGATATCTCAACAAATGAAAGAGTTTTCCATACAGCACTTTATTCCGATCGTTCAGTTTCTATAGCAGCTACATGCTATAGTTGTTCAATAACGGCGATTCCGACAAAGAAGCAGCTTCTTGAGGAGCAAAGCAGGTGTGCAAAATTTCATATTGATATCTCATGTAGGTTGCCTATTTAGACGGACATAATTAAATCAACTCAGCTCGTCACCCTGATCAATTATAGGTCTACATACATATGTTAACTTTATAGTTACCCGATGTTATAAAATTCGTGGCGAAGAGCAGAAAATAAAATAAATTTTTTTGCTACTGTAGCGGCAGAAAAAATTTTCCAAATAATTTTAGGAAATGCTGCCGCATTCGATCGCATCGGATCCATTCAAATAACGTACACCCGACTGTCGTGGAAACGATTTTTGTTCCGTCATTTCCGGTGACTAAAAGAAGACAGAATTTTTGGTTTTACGAATTGAACTTTTCAGCATTAAAAGATAAATGTGTAATTATTGTTTTCTCCCATTTAAATGCAGAATCAACACACCGACATTCATAATATACACAATTTATAAATACATAAGCACATATTTTTSTAAATCATATACCCACACTTATGTACATATATAGATTTACATATGTCTGGTGCGAATGAGTATAATGCCAAAAAGTGTGCGTTGAACTTAGCAACAGTTTGGAGATGTGCCAATTTTCAAAGCACACAAAACGGGCGCCCACTTATGACGTACGAAAAATCAGTGAAGAGAGAAACGACAAAACAAAAATTACAAAAAAAATTGGCACAATTTCGAAGGTTCAAGTTAAATATTAATAAGAATATAAATTTAGGTAGCCACCAATTGAGATGAACGCAGGCCAGTTGCTTCGTAGAAATCGAACAAACATGGACACATGTTTACATACATATGTATTTACATATATACATAGGTAAAAATTATTTTTCAATATTTATTTTCGAATAACATTTCACTTTAGTTGGAACTAGTAAAATTGAAAGAATTGGAGTAAGAACTAATATATATTTATGTGCACTGTGTAAGTTATAAGGCCTTTGTGTAAGAACATGATGAATGTTCCCACATGCAGAAGACTTTCGGTTTGCATACTCAGTTGAGCCGTAAGAAACCCAAAGAAACTTTAACTGAAACTGTAACAAAAACATGAACAGAAATTTTAACAGAGACTTCAACAAAAACTTTTACCAAAACTTTACCAAAACTTTAACAAAAACTTCAATGGAAATTTTAACGAAATTTCTGATATTACTGTTGGATAATTAGCCGATAGTTTAAACTTTTAACAGAAATTTGTGGTATCACTATTGGATAATTAATCGGTTACTTAACTGATAGCTGCTTTGCAGTGGTAGTATAAATTTAATAGTTATGCATTAAAGACTTTTCAGTATTTTATCAGTTTTAGAACGCTTTAAATTATATATTTAGAATAGAAATACCTGCTTAGGTTGCTTACAGATATGCTCTTATTCAAAAGTTAGCTCGAAAATCGATCAACTCTACAAAAAATTGATAAATTATATTAGTTTTTTTTTTTCTGAAATGGACCATACACATCGGAACGGAAAGGTAAAATGACAAATATTAAAGGAAAATTAAAAAACATTAAATAATTAACGGACGATCTGAGGTCGAGAAATGGTAGATGAAGGTGTAGTTTAAAACTCAAGTGTTTTTAAAAATGACGATTTCCAGCAAAACTTCGAGTATTATAAAAGTTATTTGCGTTTTATTTTATAAAAGTTATATGACAATTTTGTAGGTAATGAAACGACGTATAACTTTACATACAGACTATTTTCACATAACATCAAAATTTATGTGAAAAAACCCTAATTTTCTGTGGAAATTTTACACGCCAAATTAACAAATATCTTTAAATCCATCTAAAATTGTAACAATTGCCTATTTTTTTGGCGTCTTTTGGGTTTCGACCCCAAAAGATCAGCACTATCTTATACACAAGAATATATCAAACCATTTTTCAACACCCTGTTCTGCTGTTTAAAGTGTGCCTGTAAAGGCATTCTGTATCGACCGAAATAATGATGGTCAGAAGGAGCAAAGTCTGTGTCTTACAATATGAGATTGAGCGTTGCCATTATTGCCTCGTATTTAAACGCAAATTCTGGTTGCTTTTCGGCAATCGCTTGACAACACTTTGAAAGCTTGTTGCCAGTGGCCATTAACAGGGAAAATAGTTTACTTGATTTTAGAAGCTCATAATATATACCGTCCCTCTGGCGTCATCAAATACAAAGTATTACCTTCAAGCAGCATTTCTGACACCCCAAATCGTTCTTAATATCTCCTGGCATCACTTTAAACTTTTTGCTTGAGTGATTCCCAAAGATACTGCAAGCTTCCTTCAAATATCTTGAAGCCTCTGCTAGAGTGATTCACAGGGATTATTTTTCTTGTATTTGGCAACAATCTTCATCGAGTAATACTGCCACTTCATCATCTACAAAGTTTCAAGCCAAAATCACCACTCATATATCAGGAAAACCACTTTGAGCACATTTAAACAGCATGTTCACCATAAACTTATACCAAAATACAATGACTTTCGGCTGTGGTTTTCTTCATATTAAAGTAGTGAAGAAAAGCTTCCCACAAAAACACTTCTTCCAGCACAAAACGCGACATATTTGAATAAAAAAACTATATTTATTTACGCCTCAAATGTTTTTCGAATACTGGAACAATGGAATAATAATCAAGCGTACGCCTTCTTCACAAACCTCATGAATATAATATAATTATAGACCTAATATCTTAAATTGATTTACATACAACAATATCACCTTTATCAAAATTAATTGTTTATTAAAATTATACAAATATATTTATGTATGGTTTATAGGGATAATGTTAATATGAATATGAAATTAGTAGGTCTATACACACATCTATTAATATTTGCAATAAAATTAGCTCAAATAAATTGTTTACAATTGAATTTGTGGTTAATAATATGCCTAAATGTATTATGTATTTAATATATCATATCTGTATGTGTTTGTATACCTTGCTTTCAGCACACATTTGGCTCGAAAGAAATACTAATTTGCCATTAAAAATAAGCCAAACACATGGCGTTTTATTTGTGTACGCATTTATTTAACGACGATGCGTTATTGTAATGCTTTTGCACTTTTATTTACACCGTTCGTTTATCGATCGATTGTTTGATCAAATGGCCGCGATCGATTTGGATGTGCGCATACTCGTGCATGGAGACACACGCACACTCGCTAATGTGTAAGAATCAATTGATTTCGCATAAAATTGCTAGAATCAGAGAGAAATGTTTGGGAAATATAATATATTCATATGTATACACATAAACTATCATATATGTACATTAGGGCGGGTAATTTATTTTTCTTTTCCTAAAGAGGTTATATGGGTTTCCTCGAGTAAAAAACATAATTTTTCAACAATTTTTTTCTCATATAAAAAATTAAATATTTTATTAGAATTTTTCATTGCTGCAAACATACACTGTTAACAAAAAAATTCTGAAATTTTTGGAAAAAAATATTTTAAACTTCGCCATTGCGACGCCATTTCCGGTGAGCTCTCGGTCATTCTTGAAAAGTGAAAAATACGCGTTTTAGTTAAAACCTGAGACTAGAACTTAGACGACGGAAAAATAACGAAAAATTGGACTTTTGGCGTACATTTTTACAAAAAAAAATTAAAATTTCACGCCATGATTTTTTTATTTTTTAATAGTTCTAATTGAAAAAAAATCCTTCCTCCAAGTCTTTAAGAATTGATTTTCAAAGACATGTGTAAAATTTCATGATGGTCATTTGAGTAGTTCTCAATCTTGCCAACCGACTTCAAAAAAAAGACTTCGAGAAAAAAGCGTTTGAAACAGCGCACAAGTTTTCAATGCTGTATCTCCGAAACTATTACTCGAATCCACTTGAAAATTTATGTCAATATTCCAGAAGGATTGTAGGATTTAATAAGACAGTGAAAAGATCGATTTTATGAAACTTGTAAACCCAAGAACCCTAAACAGCTTTTAAACCAGATTTTTGGTAAAGGTACCTTGTCAAATAAAAAAGTTTTCCATACAGAGACTTGACTTTGATCGAATCGATCAGTTTGTCTAACAGCGGCGGTTCTAAGTGTTCAAACTTTACCAAACATTTTTTCGTATTTTTGAATGATGAGTTCATTTAATGTAAGAAAAAAAAAAAATTCGTACCATCGTAATATGACGCATGTATAAAGTCAAAGAAACCCAAATAAAACACACAGAAAAACATTGCTGGAGAAAAGCAAAGCATTTAGCAAAGGAAGGTCGTATTTTTCGCTATCTATTTACCTATGTATATACATATATACCCACTGTATATACCCGCTACACATATACTTATACATATGTATATACATTCCCATTTGTAGTCTACATAACAATTCCGTTCGATCTAATTATGTCAGCGCATTAAAGTAACTTACTTGCTAAGTGAATTTAAATAGTTAGTGTAATGGAATTGTACAAACACGCATGCAGATTAAACGAAAAGCGAAAATGTGGATGGAACGTCAACAAATGAAGCGTGTTATCGACTGTTAGCATGTAAAATACTATTGATTCTATTATGAAATTTCCCTTTGATTAGTAGCTAAGTATTTGATTGGCACCGACAAAGTGATAAAATATTTAAACTAATTGCAATTATATCTAATCGATCGAAAGAGCTGACGGCACAACACACACTCAAGTTCAAGATCAATCTAGTAAGAATTAGAAATACTGTATAGTATAAAATAATTGAGAGCTTAACCCAGCTTGAATATATGTATGTTTAGTACGAACCAAGCTACATATTGCTCTCTAATTTGTGTATAAAATTTCTATATCTCTCAAATTCGAGTGGGATGCTACTTTAAATCTTCGTCAGGGAATGGGAAACGTCCAACATATTCCATTATTTTGTGCAAGAAAAGGCAAAAAAAGGAAAATATGTGAGAGACTTCCAATATCTTACCCAAAGTAATCATTGTTCGAAAAAAAGTAATCTAAAGGTACAAAATGATATAATTGTTAGAGAGACCGTTGCGAAATGGCATTGCCATATACAATATACATAATTATATGTATGTTTATTTCTATTCCAAATTTAAAACTTCAGCTCTTAGTGAAAAAGGCTTCAAAAATTATTTTAAAAATAATGTAAGAAATTCGTAATATATTGAGACCCATCGAAAACCAAGAGTAAAATAACAAGCATTAAAGAAATATGGCTTGGTCGAAATTTTAAGGATTAAGAAAAGTTTATTTCGAAAAGTTTTATGATAATGTTGTAGGTAATGAAAAGATCTATAACTTTTTCGTATAAAAATATTCATACAACCTCAAAAAATTCTCGAAATATGCAAACATTATGAAAATATATACAAAAAGATCAAAATCCTCAAAAATTGTAGAAAAATAAAAAAAAATAAATTTAGAAAAATTTCTTGGTCTAAGCACTCAAATCTAGAATTTGAATGGAACTGAAATACTTACCCATCTGATCAAATTTGAACCTAACTAACAAAAGAACTATATTAAGGTTAATCTGGTAGTCACACTAAGACCAGTTTTGTTCCTTTGCGAAAAAGAACCACGTTGCCAATGTATGAAAGTTATAATAGGACTTTTAATTTGTATAAAATCTTTAGTTTGTTTGGGTTTAATGAAGTTTCCGACTTCCTTATATGCCAAATTTTAAAATTTTCGAGTTTTTTTTTTTTTTTTTTGAAATTCGATTTTTTTTTTTTTTTTTTTTTTTTTTTTTTTTTTTGAAATTCGAAGATCATATTGTTCTTTTTTTTATACATAACTCGAAAATATTGAGAATTTTATTTACAAAATTTCATAAGCGAAATATTCGAAGTTTTTAGTTTTTTTCGAAATTACTGTTTTTATATTGAAAATTTTATACACGAAATAATCAAAACTTTGAATTTTTATTCGAAATTCAAAAAGCGTATTGCTCTTTTTTTTACAAAACTCAAAAAATTGAGAATCTTTGAAAAAGTTTCGAAGTTTCGAGTTTTCTATTGTACTATTTTATAGAAAACACAAAAAATAACAAAAAAAATATTTAAAATTAAAAGAAGTATTTTATAAAATATTCTGGGTCTAAAGCTTTTAAAACCTACATGAAAACTATACATACATACATTTTAAAATTATTATTTATTATATATTATTATTTTTTTTTTTTAATTCGGTTGTTCCCATATTAAGTATAACGTTTGCAATATGCACTATTTCACTATTAATTTCACCGGCACTTTTTTTTATGAAATATTCTATTATATCTCTATATATTGTTTTATATATTCGTGTGTACTTTTAAATATATTATTTATATCACGTCTACTTGGCATCACAACTGTTTAATATTAGTTGAGTTTAAAACTGCCAGTTTTTAAGCGATAAGCTTTAACATATTCATACATATATGTATTTCTTTATTATTACCACACTAATATTTTATGTAAATTATTTGGACATGCCTGACAGACTGTTGACATTGACGGTGAGGGGTAAACAGCGGCAAAGCTTGGCGTACAGATTTTTATTGTTGCAGTTGCCGGCGATATTCACTAGCGACATAATAAGTAATAATAAGTACGGATGATTAACGAGAGCTATGAAGTGAATCACAATTAAATTAAAAAATATATATAAAACAAAAAAAGTTGTAAATTAGCTTATAATTAGTTCAAAATAATTGTTTAAAACACCAACAAAATTTCAAAAAATAAAAATCAGCGAGGGCCCTTAAAGCAATTATAACTTTAGGAGGAAAGTTGACCTAAAAACCTGTTAGGGCTGCTATGTGCTCCACCATTATTTACATTTATTATTATTGATAGGCAAAACAACGGCAGCGCACGTTTATGTGCGATAAACCGGTTTTAAATACGCATTGACGCCTGCAAATTGCAAAAATTCTAATAAGATATGTACATACATATATATATGCATACGAGTATAGTGGTAAATATTTGCATGGACTTATATGTACGCAGGCATATTAATATAAGTACACAGTCAGCTTCTTTGGATGCCTATCACCAGTTCCAGAGAAAAATGTTAATAAAGTATTACCCACAATTTTTTTATGGTAAGATATGAGTTAGCACCCAACCAGTTTATTCTTAGTAAGCTTCTGATACACATATGTAAGTGAAAAAGTAAATAATTTTCAAGAATGTGTGTGAAAAAATGTTAACTTCGGCTGCACCGAAGCTAATATACCCTTCGCAGGTGCATTTCTCTTAGTAACTATGTGTTCAGTTTGCATGGAAGCTATATGATGTAGTAATCCGATCTGAACAATTTTTCCGGATATTTTAATAGGTTGTCAAAAAAGTCTTGCGGTATTTTTATTGAATTTTCAATTGTTCATAAAAATTTTTTTGATGACTCATGCCCAGCTCTTGACCGATGCTACGGCTGCTACTATGCCGGTCTCTTTCGACCAATTCAGCGATTTTATCGCAATTTTCGACGACATGCCTTCCGGAGCGTGGCGCATCTTCGCCAAAACGAAAACTGAACTAGAACTACACGCTCTCAGCGCCAACTAGCGAAAATACCGCAGAACTTTTTTGACAAACAATATTGTTACCTTAAGCAGTAACCCATGTCAAATTTCGTGAATATAACACCTCAAATGCGAAAGAAATTTCTTTCGATATTACATTATTTCTATGAACAAATTTCATACCAAATTTCGAAAAGATATATCGTCCAATATGCTATAGTCCAAAATTTCAAAACGGCATTTTAAAAACTGAGGGACTAGTTCGTATTAATACAAACAGACAAACAGACGGACATGGCTGACATGTTGAGCTGAGTCGATCAACATACTGATAATTTATAGGGTCTTCGACACTTCCTTTTGGATGTTACAAACTTCGTGACAAACTTAATATACCTTGTTCAGGGTATAAAAATATCTGAAATATTGAATTCCAAAACCGAAAGCATGAGTTGAGCTAAGGTTGAAATTAGACTTAGTAGAATAAATATACATACATATATACATGCATATAGACCAAAATAAACAGGAGTTAAAAAAAAACAGATCAAATGGGGTTTCCATCAAAATAAATTTATTTTATTCCAAACCTGATTTATTTTTTTAGAATTAAAAATGCAATTTTTTAGAAGTAGAAAAAAAAGTTTAAAATTTATTATTATTTTTTTTTTTTTATTAATAAATTTTGTGTGACATAGATAGATAATTAATAAAACAAATATTATTTTCACTTTCATAAAATCAGACTGACTCATCCAATGCACAGACTCACAACCTATAGTTAACGTAAACAATTCAACATGTCTCGCTGTTAGAGGTATTTCCGAGGTACTGTAGTGTAAACACAAGCATTTGATCAAATATTGCACGACCTTAAATTTCAAATGTCTAGCAAGCTAGCCTGACAACATATTTTTCTAAAAGTAAAAAAAAACGCACAGCCTTTAGTCGTTTTTTATATACAAACTTAATACGCCAGAACATAAGTGCAGTCATCCTATTATTCAATTCCAAATGTAATCACTAAAAACGAAAACAAAACTTGCACTCTCTCTGATGAGCAGTCAAGTTCAACATCACTGCGCTAGCTAAGCTCAATTTGTATGCTGCATGTAATATAATGTGTTTGTATGTATGTATGCACATATGATATTTGTGTATAGTGCCCAAATCGCCGACAAGCTGACAACATTTGACTAGTCATTTCGCTGCTGAAATATTGGGTCTATTATGTTGACATTGCGTTGATGATAATGCTTTATTTTGCTATATACCAACATATGTACATACAAATATTTATGCATATACTTTGCAATATTTATATACCATACACATGCGTAAACATGTAATTGCTGTGGAAATAAAATATTCTGTGTATTTATGTTTCTTTTTTTATTTCTCTATAATTACACAATTACGAACAGCTGGTGCTTAATTCTTTCACTTACAAATCATTAAACCGATTTTGAAAAGACGAAGGTGATTCTTACTAAATTTAGATAAATTTATAAGTGAAAATTATGGAAGATTTTGGCATCACAGTTAAACTAAGCAACTCATTTATTCAGCGCAACTGTAGAGAACGGAAAATGTACTTAGCCTAAGCCCATAGTTAGTCAAAGGTAAAGTATTTTGATAAAATTTTACTACAAGAGATGAAAACTCGTTCCTTCTGTCTCTTCCGAAGCTATAAATATAGAAATATTTTTATTTAAAATTTGATAGGCCAATTTGTAAGACAGCTATATTCTATAGTGGTGCAATCTGAAAAATAGAGACCACAGTGCTACCCTTAACAATAATAAATGACAAATTATACAATACAAGGATTTGAGCTTGATCGGCAATTTGTATGATAGCTACATGATATAGCTACATGATATAGTGGTCCGATCTAGAAGGTTTCAAAATTCTAGTCAAAATTCTGATTTTGATAATTAAATTTTGTGAAAAAATTCCACTTAGAGTTCGAAATTATTACCAAATATGTTATCCCTTCAACCATTACCTAACAAATATAACTAAGAAGATCGTGTAAGCATTTGGTGTCGATAAGCCATTTCGGAGAAATTTTCCTAACCACCTCGAAAGTTGTGAGAGCCGATTACACTTATCTTCGAAAATATTTACCGGATCAACTTCGAAAAGTAGTATCATAAAAGGTGACCCATTTCGAGATTACCCACTTTTTAAAAACACAGAAACTTCAAATTTAATGGAGAATTTGCGTTGAGAATATTATTACGGCTATGTCTCAGTTGGTCCATCCGTGAGATATGCGATGACTCGTTCGAACATTTCGACAAGTAACTGACAAATTCCATGCGTAATGTTTTGCAAGGTCTGAATCGAAACGGAATTATCCGCATAGACTATACATATATTCACAGAATAAAGTTTAACTATGTGATATCACACGATTTGGTGACAAAACAACCATCCCAAAACGTGAAAGTATCTGCTCACCGAAGTGTTTTCTCAATAAATTTATTAACTGATGCGATGGGTGGGAAGTAGCGCCATCTATGTCAAAACAAAACGCGCCGAGTTCACGAGCTTCAATTTCAGACCTCAAATAGTCGGTTATCATGGCATGATAACGCTCACCATTAACGGTAACGTTCTCACTGACATAATTTTTTGAGGAAATATGCTTCGATGATTTTACAGACCCAAAACTAAAACTGAAAATTAAACGTTTGTCAAATTTTGCACCGGATATGTAAACTAGATATATAGAATTCCAGTCGACAAAAAAAACTGTCTCCAACGGAAAACTTCCTACACATGTGTCTCCATTTTCTATTTTTCTTTCACTTTACGCCAGCAATATTTCAGATTTCTGTCGGCACCGACACACATGTACATAGTGTACTATATGTATATAATAATCGCATATTATCATAATATCGCAGTCGTCACTTCATTTTATTATTGTTAAGCCCGTATCACACTCATAATCGTTTTTGTTGTCAAGTTGTTTTTGTTTTATTTAGTTTAGTCGTATCATATTCTTTCACACCACAATTCAGTTCAAATCAAAGAAAAATAAAAATGTCTACCTAAAACTCCATTATTCAATAATAAATAATTCATAAAAAGAGAAAGAAAAAATAAAGCTTATTCTTTTCCTTTCCGCTGTAAAGTCATTGCGTTTATGCAACACAGCTGTAGGTGTGTGAGTGTGGGTTTTTGTTTACGCAAAGTTTATAAGTAAAAAATAAATATTGTAATTGAAGATTTGATAATGCGCTGATAAATAACTGAAGTGTAGTAAAGAAGTTTTCAAGGTCAAGTAAGGGATGAGGCGCAACAGCTGAAATATGACAATGGTGGCAATAGAATGGTTCAAGAAGCGACATGGTATTTAGTTTGGTAGAAATGCGAAAATATATAAAATACTACTGGAAAGAGTTAACTTTGGTTCACAGGCTCTTTTATGGAGTACAAAATTCACCACACGTCACAATCATCAATTTTGTTAAGGAAATTATATTCGAAAGGATTTGGACTTTCAGATCTTGTTTGAAACTCCCCTCATGTCCCAGCTTAGGTTGAAAACCTCTCGAAATTTCTGACAGTCCCTGAAATTAATCAATTACAAAATTCACCACACCCGCCAAAAGCAAAATATTTCTTCCTAAGAGTTTAAGTTACTTAAAATTTTGATTTATAATGATATCAGAACTTACCACGAAATAGTCGTGGCAACAGGAATGGGAACAACTGGAAAATTTACTACACTTCATAATCTGGAATTTTGTTTGGGAAATTGCATTCGTTGGGACTTGCACTTGTTTGTCTTGCTTGAAGCCCTTTTAATATCTCAATTTAGATTGAAAAAAAAAATTAAAAAAGTTATTTTTTTCGCCTTAGATGAGTTAATTGGAAAATTCACCACACTTGCTAAGGTTATCATACTAATATTTGTTTTCGCTTTCACTTGAATTTAAGCTACATAAAATTTTGATTTAAATTGGAACCAGAGTTTCATTCCAAAAAGCATTTTCGTAAGTGATGGCCAAGAATTTTCAACACATCTGGATACAACATTGCACTTATTCTTTCAAATTCCAATTTTCATCTAAAAAGATCTTGATTTTGAACGGATAGTTTGTATGACAAATATATTCCACAGTGATCCCGTTCCAAAAATATATTCAAAGATTATAAAACTACCTCGGATAATAATTTGAGCCAACTTTTGCGAAGATATGTAGTCAAATAATCGAATTAATATCTAACCAATTATTACTTTAATTGATTCGAGTCTGTGTAACCACTGATTACTTCGTATATATACAGAGGGATCATTTATATACTTATACCATGTTCAGACCGAAAATTTAGAAGATTTGATTAGATTTAAGCATTTCATAACCCAAGAGTGTTCTCACTGCCGTTAGAAAGAACAAAAAACAGTTGCTATTGTCATTCAAGAATTCACATCGCTTAATATTTATCAAAAGAAAAGATTGTCATATAGTATTTTGAAATAAAAGCCGTCTTTTTTTAATATTTTCCATATAATAGAAATAATGGATGCAATTTTTCATTTGTTAAGTCGATTTTCAGGTGAAATTAGATTCATTGCTTTAAAAAAATTTGTTTGTTTACCTTTTTTCCCTTTGTAATGTAACAGATTTCCAGTGCTGACAAGTAGATTGCGCAAAATCAGAGTCGCACAGAGAGATTTAGCGTGGATCAGTTTCAAATCATTTCAATGAAGTGATTTGGAACTGTCATTTTTGTATGGCGAAATCGTGATAAATTTTTAAGATTAGTGGTATAATCCATTCAACAGCCGAAATCGTGTGATTAAGTGTCGGTTTGAACATGGTATTACATACTTTATAGGGTAACGGAAGTCTTTCTGGCTGCTACAAACTTCGTACCCTGTTCGGGGTATAAGAATAATAGGTAGACAAAGCCTACCATCAAATTCAAGTGTGACGATTTTGATAAAAATATTTATATTTAAGAAAAAAAAGAAATTTTAAATAAAAAGCTTTGAAAATTAATATTATTTTTAAGTGTTTTTTTTTTGTGAAACAAATTTTTTGCCTAAAGAAGATCTTTTCGCTCAATTTACCTATCTCTTTTCAAAACTTTTTACGTTCTATCACTCACACACGACTGCAATGTCTAACACCATCCATTCGTTCATTGCTTGCACGCACCTAAGGTGTTGCTGGAAATGGTAACAAGCTAAATGCAACATGTTATAAAATAGAATTAATTACCCAACAGCGCTGGTAGTGCCACGCACTATTGTGGTGGTTACAGTGGTGGGCACGAAAATTGGGACACTGAAATTTCTATGGCAAAACTGAGGTTAGGTTTCTTTTTTCGATGTCTAGCAATGTTCTACTAATCAGGCTTACATATATTTCATAAATTAGGAAACTTACAAAATAAGTTTCTGCCTATAAATTATATTTCGGTATATCGTATCTTATTGATGGATCCTTAAATATCAATATATATACATTGTAAAGTCATGGAGCACACTTTTATTGTAAAATTTTTGAGAAATACCTCATAGCCGGTATTACCCAACAAGCTCGTGCGATATCACGCCGTTAAAGCTTTGCCTGTGGAGTTATGTAAAGTCTAAAGTCTATGCGGAGAATCCCGCTTCAATTCAGGCCTTGAAGCAAAACATCACGCTTGTCACTCGCAAATTATCAGTTGAAATGCACGTTGTGATATGAGTTCCTAGGTATGGATCAAAAGTTTCCACTTATCTTTTTCATTACAATCTTAACGGAATTGAGTCTTCTAATTTTTAGTTTCGTAGCATAACAATAATTTTTTTATTCTTTTTTTTTTGTCTTTTCTTTATCATCTTAAGCAGCTTGAGTTATTAAAAAATCAATGTAATAATTTTTGACAATTTGCAACTTTTTTGGTACTCTTTCACATTTAAAAGACTTCCAGTGTAATTGGTTATCTTTAACTGTAACTAATGTACGACCAAAGAAAAATATATATCAGGTTTTAATCACAAAGTTCTACACGTGAATTTTAAACAGCCCATTTTTTTACTATATATCGAGTGTAGTTACTTATATTTCATAATGTACGTCGAAAAATAGAGATTGATCCTGAAAATAGTTTCGGAGATATGAGCTTATTTTCATTTAGGATGCCTGGAATTGACGCGAATTTTAACAGACTCTGCGACCTTGCTATCAATACCTCCTCTAGTGTATTATACCGTGGGGACCGCAGATCACATTTAGTCTGCTCGTTCTGTCAGCCCCACCTGCGCGCATGTGTCGCCACGAGGCAGGGAACAGATAGTATTCCCTGAATTCATCTTTAATAATACATTTTTTTTTTTTTTTTGGTTGTTGAATTTGAACTAAGTTTACTCAGAACCAGCATCGAATATTAAAATACCTTAAATTATTTCTTCAAAAACAAAAAATAATATTTTAAATAATATGCGTTCGTACACCACTGTAGTACGAATGCATTTGCAATATGCTTATTGCACAAACTGCGATACCACTGAGCGAATTTCAACACATTGCGTGATGCATTGAATAAAACGTCACTTTCAAAGAAAATAAACTAGAAAAGACTAGCAAGCAACTAAGAAAACGCAAACAAAGCAGATGATCTGATATTCGCTGACACTTTAAGAAATTCAATTAATTGCTTGGGTATTGACAAGCGAACGCGCGTGATGGTATTTGAAAAAGAAAATGACATGTGTAAACGCAACGTATGGAAAACAACTTGCGATTTCAATAAATCAGCTGTAAAAACCGAAAAAAACTAAAATTTAGAAAAAGTTAAAATTACAATAAACTCGATAAACAAAAACTGAGACACATATATATGTGTGTGCACACGCCCACAACGAGCAAATCAAACGCCCGTCACATTAAACCGCCAACCTTTAATCGACGCTAATCGTCAACGGGTTAGCCGCGGAGCAGTGCATAAATTAAATTAAGCACACAATGCAGACTCCCCATAAAAAACAAAAGAAGAGAGCAACAAAGAATATTCATTAGAGAAAACAATGCAACCGAGTAGACAGTGTGCGCGCTCGGCTCGTTATTCGTCATTAGAGCAATGCTGGCAATTATTTACTTGCTCACTGAACGTTCACTCACTAAATCAATCAGTTGTTGTTGTTTTTGCGGTAACTAAATTTTTATAATTGCATAAAACTTAAATAAATATACTGGGTGATATTTTTATCATCTGTCATTGACGTCGATTTGTAAAGTGTGTAAGCAATTATAGCTGTTGGCAACAAGTTTCTGGCGGCCTTGAGTTTATTCTTTTATCAAATTAACTTTTAATAGAGGTTTTTAAGGGCGAAAAATGGAATATTAAAATCAAATTTATCTATGAGCGTTGAGCAAGTAAATGCTGCAAGTATACGCTTTTCGTTCGACGATACATTTTTCTTTGAAATTCTCCACAGGTTTGTGTCATGAAATAAATACATACACCTTGATTGAATTGTTGGACAAGATTTTCGAAAGAATAGGTTCTCAATTTTGATGTTATTTTTATATTTTTTGATTCAAGAAATCTTTTTAAGATAGCGAAACAATCGATTACTCCGATTTTGGTCGATTTATCAAGTAAAAGAATTGATTTTAGTCGATTCTAAATTTAAAGATAAATATATTTTTATTCCATGTACAATAAATATACAGGAAACAAGAAAAAAAAACAGCACTAGCTCGAGGCCATCAGCTGGGTTAAGATTAATAAGTTTTTTAGTTAATTAATAAGTTATTGCATCGTATTGCCCTTTTGAAGCTATCACATCTTTGCAACGTTCTGGCAATTTGTAGACTCCATCCCAAAAGAACTATACTGGTTTGGCAGTCAAGACTAATAAGTGATTTCGGCTCTCTGCGGCTGGCATGAATAATACCCAAATTTCAACCACTTTTTGTGTGCTAATTGGACAGCAGTAACGCATCGAACATTTTCTTTCAAGACGTCAGTCGTCTAGGGCTTATCTTCATAAATCCCATAAAAAATACTACAGTACTGTTAAATCGCACAATCTTGGAGGTCACGCGAGTTTATGCATTAACTGTGTCATTGACAGTATGGGGACTTTCCCAACATTCGATTTTTGGTTAGCGCTGTCTTGTTAGAACTAAATGTCGTTCGTTTTAACATCTTCCAATTCAGGTACTATAAAATCATTAACCATTACTATATGTGACCTGGTCTACGGAAAAGGGGGTTAAGATGTCAAAAAATCTTAGTTGATTCGCATGGAAGATGAGATGCTTTTTCACGTGATAGAATCCAAAAAGTCATAAACTTGTTTTCGCACGTTAGCTCCCTTTTCGTAGACCAGGTTACATATATAGTCCCTCTATTGACGGTAACATTATGGTCGGCTGCATTTTCAAATAAATATAGACCAATGAATTTGGCGTCTCAACAATGGCTTATTATCACTCCAAATACGACAATCTTGCTTATTAACGTATCCATTTAACCAAAAGTGAGTTTCTCGCTGAACAAAATTCTCTTGTGAAAATCGAGATGGCAACCGTCTCATGTTGATCCCTTGACAGGACGTGCGACTAACTTGATGGCCGTTCGGCTTCAATTTCTGCACTACCTAGATATTGTAAGCCCGCGAACCAAGATCCTTCCGCAAAATCTTCCAAAAAGTGGATAGGCACCAATCCCATTATTGCGCATGGGCAGCAGCAATAACGTCTTTGTTGCGCACTGAACGGCATCTCTGAGAAGACCTATATCCACTAGAGTAAATCCTAAAAAACAGCCACTAGTTATATTTATACCCTGAACAGGATATATTAAGTTTGCCACGATGTGTGTTCGCTTACCTCACCTAAAATCACAACGCATTATTTTTACAATGAATAAAAATATCGAATAAAGGATTCGCTCAAATTTTATATTACCGAAAATCGTATGCGGAATCATTGCGAATGCTGGGAAAGTCTTACGGTGATTCAGTTTTAACAAAAACATAAGCTTATGAGAGGTACAAAGCCTTCATAGACGAACGTTGAAAAAGGACGGTAATTGTGGAATAAAAATTCATGGACTTTACACGATGATAATCCACCATTGACTGCATCGGACTACAATTGAGGCCGAACTTAAAGCCAAATACGCAAACAATACCATCGATCAACCAACTGTATGTACCAGATTTGGCTCCGTGTGATTTTTTCTTGTCCCGCACACTAAAACTGCCACTCTGTGGAACCGGAAGAGATGAAACAAAATTCGTTGAAGGAACTGAAGGTCATCCTTCTCCATATCTGGTGGAATTTCTTTTAAAGGCAACAAAATAGATATTGATGAAGGGTATATTCAAAAAAGTCTTGCGGTATTTTCTCTATTTGGCGCTGAGAGCGCGTAGTTCTAGTTTTATTCGTCGCAACAGGTCATTCTATACCTTTTTGGAAAGCTCCTTTCACGCGCTAGCACGTGTTTGATTTATTGTCATTTCTTTTAAGTCGTTCGTGAGTTATAGCATTACAAAAATGGAGCAAAATAAAGAGAAAATACGGCATATTTTACAGTACTACTATAATAAAGGCAAAAATGCATCTCAAGGAGCCAATAAAATTTGTACAGTTTATGGACCCGATACAGTTTCCATTTACAACGCACAACGATGGTTTCAACGTTTTCGTTCTGGTGTAGAGGTGGTCGAAGATGCGCCATGCTCCGTAAGGCCTGTCGTCGAAAATAGTAGCAGCCGGAGTATCGGTCAAGAGCTGGGCATGAGTCATCAGAAAAAATTTTATGAACAATTGAAAATTCAATAAAAATACCGCAAAAATACCGCAAGACTTTTTTGACAAACTAATATAAATATTTTGCGTACTTTTTCGTCACAAAGTATCGCTTTCATACAAAATGGCCGATCAAAATCAAGTTATTGTAAATGTATTATATTTTTGATTCGTTTTTCTTTATATTTTTGTTAAAAATGTACCAGTCTACTAATAATATCATTTAAAAATGAAATAAAAAATCCCCCGAAAAAATAACATAGCTCTCTAACTAATTTAACATGTTTAAATATTTAATTAATTAGCTGAAAAATATGTTAATTTAATTTCAAATAAAACGTCACGAAAATTGAATATAAAAAAATGCCACAATATAATTAAATTTCAATAAAATACAACAACAAAGTAACTTCTAATTTCATATCTCAGTTATTATAACCGAAAAACGGGTTCAACATGCGTCACTGGGCAATGTATCACCTTCTCAATATACTGCCCTGCTTCAGAAATTTAAGAAATACACGCATATTAATTTTCAATGCTCGAATGCGCGCTTAGCTTGCAAAGGGCACACAGACATCTTTATATAAAAAAAGTATATGTTAATATTTACTTTTTGTATTTGTATCACACCTGAACCATTTCGCCTTGCACACCCTACACACACACACACACACACACACAAATCGTGCAGCATTAATTATATACTCGTAAGCAATATTTACGAATTAACCAACATATTCTTACCTGAGCGAGTTTAAGCTGCATCAAACCGCTTTAGGGCGGCTCAAACTTGCTCAGTGAAAACAAAGAAGTTTTTCTTATACTTTGACCTCGGTGTAGTGCAGTGATTAACACTGACTGATGACACTGATACGAGTATTATTAAGTATGACAATTATGTGTACTCGATGTGTGTGCGCCAATGTAAATGGAGCGTCGTTGGCCGACTGAGGCTACGAAATGGATGCATGTTAATTATTTGTATCCGGCGCTGGTGACACACGGCCGGAGCTGGTATGCTGAGATTTTTCGCAGATTTACGCAGGCTGCTGTTGTTGCTATTTGGCTATGCGCTAATTTCGCAGATGTTAATTTTCAATTATGTGCAATTATTGCCTTTTGCCGAGTGCGCCACAATTGATTGACGCTCATGGACGACGGAGAGATACATATACTCACACATATAGAAATATGCCGCTAAATCGTGTAGGCGCACATGCCTTTAGCCAGCGCATTTTAACGCCGCTTTGTGCCTGAAACACAAAAAGCAGCTTTAAAGCGCCTAAAAGCGGATTTCTATTGTTGCTTGCGCGTTTTTAGGTAAGGCAATCGATCTTTTTATGCATGTAATTGAATACTTTTTTCAGCGTTTGTGTGTTTACTTTTGTGGTCTACATAAAATACACACACACCTTTGTATACCTTCACTGTCATTAACGCTACGTACCACACACACCTCATTTTTAGCGCTTCAAGTAACTGTATGGAACTCAATTGAACCAGAACCGTTGCTAACATTCTCCAACACAGCATATGGCATAGGTATTTCCTTGCCGCATACGCTTACGTCACCAATATAAAGTATTCGTACAAATTTTATTCGTAAGCATATCCTTAATTCGTGTGCAACACAAAACAACAAAATTGTATGTTCTACTCAAATAGTAAATTCTTTATGTTGCCATGTGCGCATATTGTCCCAATAAGTAAACAGGCAACGCATGGCATTATGTGCGGGCATTTAATCGCGGTAAAGCTAGGATAGTCAGCTTTATGGGAGGGTGTGTTTAACCTTCAAACTTTATTTGTTCTTCCTGTTTTTCTGTTGGCGCTATGCTTTAATTTCCAATTCTTGGCCAAATGTTGCAATATTAATCCGTCAAAATTTTATTGGCTAATGATGCATGCAATTGTATATAAAATTATATACAATACTGATTTATTTATATACACATATACATTTATAAAGGGAGATCCATTTCGAGGTTACCTACTTTCTTAAAGAAAAAATATGGAAACTTTAAATTTAATGGGGAATGGTAATTATCATCAGGATCAAGAACATTCTGTGGCATATATTTTTTGAACACTAACTCTTTCAAATGTTGGCCGTGGCTATGCCTCAGATGGTCCATCCGTTGAGTCTAATTTTCGATCATTCATTTGAGCATTTCGACTGCTGACTTGCTAATGTCACGCGTGTCGCTTCTCTCCAAAGGCCTGGGGCAAGGCGGGATTATCCTCATAGACTTCAGATTTTAGATATCCCCACAGGAAAAAAGTCTAACGGTATTATATTACACCATCTTGGTGGTCAATCGATCAACCGGAAATTATCTGCTCACCGAAGTGTTCTCTCAATAAATCCATTGCTTGATACGACGGTAAGATGGGCGCCGTCTTGTTGAAACTAAAAGTCGATGAGATCAAAGGCTTCAATTTCGTGCAATTTCAGTTATCATGACGCAACAACGGTCGCCAATTTCCCACAACAAACTGTTGTTTTTCGAATTTGGATCGAAAACGACGGATCCTCTTGGAAATTTTCAGGATCTCATAGAGTGAGGCGATGTAACTTGGGAAGGTCGAGCGGCTCAGTTTTTGCACAAGCTGTATTTTGTAGTCAATTCCGTCGAATATTATTCAATAATCTTTACAGAAGGTTAACGTTTCGTAATAAAGTTTAGAGATTTCTAAACGTTGTTATGGCGTAAATCTTTCCACGATAAAATACCAAACAATACTGAAAAAAAGTCGATTGAAAAAAGTACCTCTACTTGTATCACCCGTTATATACGATCACAAAAATTCTATGAAGGTAATGATTGAATGATTTTTCTAAAAAAAAACAAATTATTTAAAGGTTAAGAGCTTGATAGAATTCAATCAGGCAATAATTCTTCCCGCGTTCCGAAAATTAATTGTTATGTTATAAAGGGAATAAATCGTAAGAATATATCGTCACCTGAAAAATCGGGAAATCACACGGAGCTAAATCAGGCGAACACGGTGATTTGCGGGACAGTATTGGTTGAAAATTTTGCGAAAAGCTTACGAAGAATTAATGCAGTATGCGACGGAGCATTATCGTGGTCAAAAAACCAACAGTTGTCGGCCCATAATTCCGGCTTACTTTTACAAAAAGCTTCGCGCAAACAACGCATAACACTTGAAAAGTATTCCTTGTTGACACTTTGGCCTGCCGGAAGGTTTTTGAGTGCACAACACCTCGATAATCGATGAAAACGGTCAACATAACTTTGATATTTGAACTGCTTTGTCGTTGTAATTTCGTCTTCGGCTCACGTTGACACAATATTAGGCAAAAGTCAAGCACCTAATTCTGTATTTTGTTGATCGTCAGTTGATGTTGATGACCGTCCTGGACGTGATTCGTCATCAACGTGCTCTGGACCCTATTTGATTGATTTGTATGAATCAGGTATTAAATATCGAAGCAAAATAAGAAAATGTTCCTGTGTTATATACATACATATTTGGGAACTCAAAACTAGACCACCCAGAGAATACTTGGTCTAAGGCCGGAAGTCGTGAGCTGCTTGTTTCTGGCCACTCCCAAGTGTATGGTGCTCGGAGAACTTAATCACTTGCGTGAACTTCTACACATAGATCCAAATATATTTTAGAACTCAGTAAAATCCACACTTTACAAGTTTCAACACTTTTTCCTTGCAAGAATCTTCAGTACGAGTTTAATCCACACCTTTCCTTTTAATAATCTTCATTATCGTTTATTTATCAGTTAATTTCGAAGCAATCAGAGCTTTTACGACACTTAAGTTATTTTTATACTTAATTTAAGAAAATACAACAACGAAAATAGTCTTTTAATACCTAAGTCAATGAAAAACATAAAAGGAGGTTCCTTGCTTCACCAGCAAATATTTAGGTAGAGTTCATTGACACCTGCAACGTAGACAGATTATTGGTATGCTTAGCTTTGATCCCCTTAGGAATATTGATTGGTGGAAGAGAAAGTGGTATCCACCTAACGACAAATTCCTTTAGTATTAACGATTAACTAATTTTTTTCCGAAGAATGAATAGAACTATAATATACAATATACACATTATATAACAATTTCAGCCTCAATAAAAAAAAATATCGTCAATGAACTTCTATTGAGCCACAAAATTGATGGCTAGTGGCGCTTTCATAACATTATGCCAGCATATAAATATCTTGTAGGTCACCTAAAAGTTTTCTTAGCGATAATTGGTATGCCCATTTGTCCAATTTCCAACCAGGGCACATTAGCTCATAATCAAATGCCACTAAGTAATTTCAATGTAACACTTTGTTTACAACTTCAACTACCTCCTCGGGTACTAGGTGGGAATCATGCATATTAATTTATACATATATACACTCTTATACACGCTACTTAACAGCTTTTAGAATATCATTTAAACGACACTTTGGCGCCTTGGACGCTGTTACCCGGTGTGTATTGCTGTCAGCAAAGCAACAACGGCACATCTTGCTCTCTCTCTCTCGGTGACTATACATATTGTACATTTTCCCTGCGCAGGGATACAAATATCCTTTACGATGCGTAAAGTGACTAACGAGGTCACACCGCATGGCAAATGGGCCGACATATATATGTATAAATAACAAATATATATATGTGTTAGATATGTTGGTCTTTGAGTAAAAGACACATTCCTCACTCACAGCACGTACCTACGCATATTCCCACATATGGGCAAACCAACGTCATTCTATTGTTTACTTATTTGTGGACTTGCACAAAGTCTAATTGTATACACTTCATTGTTTCAGTGAAATGTGCGGCTTACGCACACAATTTGAGTTGTTCTAGGTAAGGGTTTAATGCTTAAGGTAAGAAAATATTTCCCAAATACGACAAATTAGCTTAGTAGACGGTATCATTAATGATTTTTATAAACAAAATTTATATCAACCGAAGATAGATAATTAGTTGTTGGTCATACTAAATTGATTTCAGTATATTAAAGTGCTAAAATAGTCCAACAACAACGCTTACCGGCAGAAATGCCAGAAATGCAATGACGCTGATTAATTGATTTTCGATTACAAGACACTAAGTTGCCCATTCTTTCCCTAGTAAATATTCAAATTAATACTGTTAGTATATACATGTGCTTATATGTACCTATTTCCCACTTTTGTAGTAATAACACCATTCCCAAATACAGGGGTTTCCAATAAGAGTGATATCATTTCTTAAAAAAAACCAACAAAAACTCAATTATTATTATTTAATGTGACGTACAATCGATATAACTTAATTCTGAAAATAACTAAATTAAAAAGGCCTCCTGACATCTGTTGTGGGTACGAAATCGGTGAAACCAATTTTCGAGTACTTTCTCCACGAAACGAAGTCACGAATAACTCGTTAAATATTGACTTCTAAAACTGAAAGAAAGCCTGGTTAATTGCTAAATACCAATTGCTTCAAATAACCCCACAAGAAGTAGTCTGATGGTGTTAAATCACAACCCTTGGAGGACAATCAATGTCACATTTTCTTGAAATAATCGAATCTTCAAATCTTTCGCGCAATAATTAGGTTGCTGCTGTGTGGCACGTAGACACGTCTTATTGTAACCAGATCAAGATCAACTTCTACCAATTGCGGCTCTAATAAAAATTTTTTATTATCTATCTATACCACTCTCCATTGACAGTAACCATGTCACCAGCTTCATTTCAAAAGAAGTATAGACCGATAATTCCACCCGACCAAAAACCACACCGAACTGTCAATTTAGATGATTGTAATGGTTGTTCATGAATAATTTGTGCATTTTTTTTTTTTTTTTTTTTTTTTTTTTTTTTTTTTTTTTTTTTTTTTTTTTTTT
>NW_017534908.1:414855-425134 GCF_001853355.1 Bactrocera latifrons
CTCACAATTTCCATCTACTTACAGTCTCATCTTCACACTTCACTTTTCCACTACGTTTTCACCATTTATTTTATTTATTTACGCTGCACTTTTACTAAAAATACATTTAATTATGTTCTATTCACTTAATGCACAAATGTTCGCAAAAATTCAATGGCAAAAACAATTCAATAACAAAACGAACAGCTGATCGCAAGCAGCAACTTGTTGGTATTCCTTTTGACGTGGACAGCTGCGCACTTTGTTGCCAATCAAAGCAACAAAGAACGTATACGTTCGCCGAAAGCGAGCACATGTTGCCAGAGCAAATGTTGAGTGAAAGATGTTGCGTGCTATAGTGAAATGTTGTGGGATGTGTCCTAAAAGATATGAATGCTACATAATTAAATAACTAAAGTAGAGAAAATATATTTTTAAATTAATAATGAAAATTAAAAAAAAAAAATAATAAATAAGTAAATATGCATATTATTAAAGAAGTAGTATTTAATAACTGATTGAAAGTTATGTATACAACAATACACATGAATGAGCATGAATTTACATGTAACTATATGCATAGAAACAAAAGCAACAAATGTTTGCAAATACAAGTGGCACTCAGCGCTCGTGACTTTTAACCAATTAAAACTTAAACATACATGTATGTATATGTATATGTATCATATACATATGTACGTTGGATATGTATGTACATACATATGTTTTTAAATAAAAAAATGCGGTGTTTTAAAATAAATAATTCTTAATTGCTAGCAAATAATACTTGCTATAAAATATTAATTAAGTTTAGACAGCTGTGCTTTCAGTTGTTTATAATAATAAGGCCGTACTTAGAAGTGAAACATTCTCATAATATATACCATAAGTAAAACTTAACTATTCTATTATATTTGCACCAATTGTTGTCTCGTCGAACATACATACATAGGTGAATTATCGTCAGCGAAAAACTTTCAAAGTTTGAGTAATTTTGTAAAACTTCAAAACTGGCGTTTTATTTAACTCAGAATGCGGAAATGAAAGCAAAATTATATATATATTTTTTTCTTTGTTCCAATAATGGCATTAACCATTCTCAAAATACGGAAATGCAAGCAAAATTGAGATTTTTTGTAAACAGAATTTCGAAAACTCGAAGACAGGCATTTAGCTTTACTCAAAATGAAGGAATATAAGCATACTTGTTTTGTAAGTAGAAAAAAAACTGTTTTAAAAATATTAAATCATTCCATTTTCTGCATTTTTTTCATTTCAAATTCAAAAATCAAACCAAAATAAGCTATGTAATCGCCTGTGTACTCGTCTGTGGCTATTTGCCAAATATTTCAATCATCATATCCTTTAGGGTACTTCCCTTCTTGTATAAATTTTTAATTGTGAAATATTTTGAATAATTGTGTTGTGTTCTATAACATCCAATACATATAATTTTACTTAATTGAAAGAAAAAGTGACTAATAATGCWAATTATATTTATAGAAATACCTATACATATATATAATACCTATGCATGTATGTATGTACATATTTTATACTTGTATTTATAATTACTATATTTAAATATTCTTTTATGTATGTTATTACATTCAACTGTGGTACACAAACAAAAATATTATCTCAGCATATGAAATGAAAATACAATATAATTTTTGGTTTTCAAGTTCAAGGTGACTAGTTGCTATTTCAGAAAATGAAGAAAACAAATGCAGTATAAATTTATTTCCTATCGTTACATGTATTATAAAACAAATTGCGGCAAATAAATAAAATTGATAAATATGGTGTAATGCTGATAAAATTGGACCGTTGTGGAACACACTTAGCGTAGACTGTCAAACAATGCGATTTCTGTGAATTAAAAAAAAAATACTTATAACTTTTTGAATAAAATTTGAATGTTATATAATTGTAAAAATACACATTAAATTTTTCGAAAGAAAAAGTTAGTATTTTTTGGCAAATCTCTAACGTCTTTAAAAAATGGTGCTGCGCTTTTGCAGTGATTCTAGTGGGGATAAACGTTAAAAAAATGCTCACGAACTATCTGGACTATATGGAAAAAAACTTTAATTTTACCCAACATTTTGTTAATTCTGGACCTTCCAAAATTCAACTTTTGTTCAAGTCAAAGGCCTGGTGAACATTAAGTCAACAATTATATACAGAACACGCCCAAAGAATTAGATACTGATAGGTGATTGAGCATTTATCTCCGACTAGATGTCGATTCTGTCACCTAAGCAAATTTCCAAAATTTATTTTTGAAAAAAACGCGTTGATATTTTTGGAAAAAATCTATACTCTTAACAGGATAATCTAAAGTATAAAAACACGTGTTTTGTGTTAAAACTTGGACGAAGGAAAAAAATTTAAATTTATATTTTTGGCAGACATTTTTACATAAAATGAAAATTTCAGTAAAAAAAGTAGTCAAATAGTTGTAATCGAAAAAATAAACCCTTCTACCAAGTCTTTAAGAATTTATCTCAAAGACCTGTGTAAAAATTCATGAAGATCGGTTGAGAAGTTCTCGAGAAATCTTGCCAACCGACTTCAAAAATACAGTTTCGAGAAAAACGAAAATACCAGTCATACCAAATATTTCGTGTATTGGGTTCTCACGGGAAAATTAAATTATATAGACACACTACTTTTTGCCTACAGTAGTATATTCTATATATGAATGTATTTCGAGAAAAGCGCGTTTAAAGACGGCACACTCAGCCTCGAGCCTGTATATGATTTTTATTTGCCCTAAAACTGAAATATTTTTGCGATAAAGCGCTTTAATTTGGTATGAATATAATAAAAAAAAATACCCGGAAAAGAACATATACATGAAGAAAGTGAA
This sequence comes from Bactrocera latifrons, assembly GCF_001853355.1. NCBI lineage: Eukaryota > Metazoa > Arthropoda > Insecta > Diptera > Tephritidae > Bactrocera > Bactrocera latifrons. The sequence continues at coordinate 417,710 of NW_017534908.1, forward strand.
TTGTATATAATTATGATGTCTCAAGAGGAACACAATGGATGAAAGAAAGCAATAATAAAGATTTGTATGGAGAAAAATTTGTATCTTTGTGTTAGAATGCAGGCTAAATATGATGGAAATTGATTATCTTGTTAAATATTTTATTTTTATTTTTCAATTATTTTCTTCAAATCATTTTATGTAATAGGTACTGAAAATATTAATTAGTTCTGCTGACGAAAAATAATTTCTTTTAAATATTTTTTAAACTCTTGGAAACCTCTACTTAAAATTATAGGTATATTAATTAGTTATACTGAAAATTGTGTTCTTTCATTCCTCTGTTAAAACTCCGAACAAAACATGCGAGAGAGCAAAACATGCTTAGAAATTTTAATTCTTCTAACTAATTATAATAAATGAACAATCGACACATTTTAATTATACTAAGTGCATCAAAATCACATATTTTCATGTATAAAAATAAGTATAGAACTGCGAGTGTGCTGATATTTTTATACAAATATTAAAATGTCAATAATTTTAGACACGCTTACATACATACCTATGTACATGTATAGGTGTAAGTACAGCTAAAGTGCGATTAAATGATTTGCCTTCCAGTTACCTGTGAGTACCTGATAGAGTGACTTTGTATTGATTCATGGCACGTTTTGTTGCCAACGTCTCATTATTGCTATTTCAACTCGACAACATTTAATTTATATACTTTGCTACTTAACAGCACACGGTGTGGCTGTGAGTGAAGTGATTACTTGCGGTTGTAGAGAAATTTACATACATACGCATACTTATGTGAATATATGTATATATATACATAATTATAACTATAAATATGTGTCTTAAAATAAATATTTATTTACCTGCTTAAGTAGGAAATTATTTTAATTAGTAAAAATATGAATATGCAAACAGTATTTCAACAAGTTTACTAATATACAAAAGGTGCTTTATTACGGTACGAAAGTATTGTTTAAAAATTGTGGAAATTTGTCTCCAAAACTGTTGGTTTTGCAACAAACTAATATTATACAATTTTTTGCTCAAATCATCATCAGCGATGAGCCCATTTTCGACTATGTAAGGAAATATAAAAATATTAAAAAATATATTTCCAAATTTTGGATGAAAATTCCGAAACAAAACTTTTTTCTTTCAAAAATTTTTATAAAATGATTGAAAAATGTATTTTCAAATTTAAGATGAACATTTCAACTCGTCCCATTTTATTGCGTTATTAATGGATGCACTTAATGTGAAATTTTTATTTATTATTATTTTATGCATATTTCGATATTATAACCTAACAACTATAAGAAAATTCCATAATAAAATTTTGAATCGATATTTCAAATCTTTTCAAGTTACAGCTTCGAAAGTGTTGCTGTTCAGTTCAGATTCAGATTACTTATCCAATCACTCTCAAATGTTTTCTTCATGTCCAGTAGATAATTTTCCAATGACCTATCAGTCAAGTGATTGTATCAAGAATCCAATTTTGGCAGGCCAAAAATTTTCAAAATTTTCAATACAAAGAAATACTTTTTTTCAACCACCATTTTGTCAATTTTTGATTTTCTCAACCGTAGATCATTGTGCGGACAATATCTTCTATTACAGCATACATATGTATATTTTAATTTCCATCCAATTAAAAGGCTAGAATGACTACAAAAACAAATTCACTCTCAAAACCATTGACTAAATGCTACACTAAGCCTATGGCCTGTCTTAACACATATATTTCTTTAATATTTCATTACCTTATTCAAAAAAATCCCTTTAGTCCTCAATAAACACCCTTTCCCACACATACAATTATAGCACACACTTTCATCTATTTTCACCAACAATTCTGCTATCTCGCCTTAAACCGGGCATTAGTCTGCTGTACTTATGATAAAGAAATCTTTTTTACAACAAATCACTTAAGTATTTATGAGCATTTAACAGTCTGACGACCTTTTTAGCATCTCCAATTGACTATCTCAGCTTATGGAATTGACAATGAAAAGCAATTGTCTGAATTTTCTGTAGTGTTGGTTGGCAGCGATTTATTTATCATAGCTGAATATTTTATGAGTAAAAACGGAAATCAACTAAAAACCACTTATGAGCATTTATATTTGTATTTACCCATACAAGTTAACACACACATCTTCACCTAAAATGCAAAATAACGTATCATAAAAAAAATTAAAAAATCGCTGTCGAATATAATAACCAATATATAACCATTTTATAACCAAAAATTGAGTTAATATGAGTGTATGCTCACCATTATATAACCATTGTATAACCACTTTATAACCGAAACTCAAATTTTGTTTAAATTTCAGCTGTTTTTATTATATCGCTTTTCCTTCGCCTGTAAACTTATGAATAGTGATATTACGTTATATTGTATTTTAGGTGACAATATGTAAATTTAAAAATAAGCACTTAAATATTTCGTTACGTATACGCCTACGCCAACGCCGTTGCGTTTCTCTTTGTAGATTACCAGCACTTTGGCGCAATATAGTCAGTATATAGTAATCATATATACACAAATATACATATCTACACTTCAAACTGCACTTAAAAAGCAACAAATAAATGTCACATGTGCCGTAAATTATTTATTGACTGCATTCCCTAAGTTGCTGTCATTATAAAATATTGCAAGAAACTGTCGACCGTTATGAATAGCACGCTCGTGCACACGTTTCATTTGCGAAGTAAACACCTCACTTCTGATTACAAGTAACTCATTTCCATTACACTGACTGATTACAAGCAGTAAAAAAACAAAAACAACCACATACTATGCAAAAATGTATAAGAGCAAAACAGCTAATAAAAGCTAAAAGAGAAAATAAAACTAGAAATTAAGTCGGTTGTAAAGTGTCGTTGCAAATCTTTATTGCAAAAATGTATAAAATACATTTGTATATACATATTATTTTTGAAATATGCATTTTAATGCGCAAAAATGTGAAAATATTCGACGTAGTTGTCACAGATGTATGTATTATAAGTTGCAACAATGTTGCATTGAAATTGAGACACCCTACCACTTTTTTTTTTTTGCGGTATGCTAGTTGAGGTGTTAGTTTGGTTTCAGGAAATAGGTAGGATTAGGTTTCTAATCTCATTCACAATGGGATTTAACTTCAGAAAATAGTTAAGATTAGGTTAGGTTTCTAAACTGATTCTTGAAGGGATTTAAAACTTGGTCATATGACAAACAAAGTGCTTAGTTCAAAATAAAGCTATGGGCTATAGAATATATCAGTAGCTGTCAGAAGGTATGACAACCAGAGCACTTCAACTCAAAGAATCAGAAGCATTCATAGGGAAATGGCTTAGATGATACTACCTTGTCAAAAATTCAAAAACTTTAGTTAGGTTAAGTTCAGTGGCTCTCGCTTCTGCAGATGGAGATTAAACTTGTTCCACTAAACGTAGTCTTTGGTTAAGCAATAAAAATAGAATTCCTGTAATTAATTTTATACGTCGACAAAGCGCCTTGAGACTAATACAAATCTGCTTAGACGTTTAATTTCTATTTCCATCAGCGCTGTAGATTCAAGTCTAAGATCCAAAATCTTAGAGTTTTGATATCACAAAGACGTTGCAATCAAGTAGGAAGTGTTAGATTTTTCTATCGTATTTTTTCATACAGCCTGTACTGTCGGTACCGGGAGAGATTCTCCACCTTATAGTGTGGGTGCCGATAGGACTTCTTAGACCCCCACAACTAGGTATACGCTAGAATTCTGAGAGCAAAGAGCTCATTGAATCTACCTTGGGACGAAATAATCTGACAGAGCAACCAAACAACCAAGATTATAGTCCAGCGACGACAAACTTTCATTAAACCCAACTATCCTATAAGAGTTCGCACGAAGAGGGCGAAGCATCGACCCGTTACAATTCTACTAAGAGCCTGGCAGGGATGCCTTTCCCTGCCAACTCGCCAGCAATGTAGTTAACGGCACGTCCAGATAGTGAGCTTACGGCTAGTATTGCCGCCCTGCTAACTGAGTGGATAGTCAGTTCTCTAAAATATTCTACATGCCGGAGTAATGAATGTGCCGCATTGCAACTCGCCTTTACAAAAGCTACAATAGTTAAAAAGCCTGGGACTGAAATTAGTAGAGAGCTCCTCACAATAAAACACACCACCAACATTTCTTTCAAGCATTGACCCATTTGGAAATATAATCTCCTACATCGAATTGTGCTTACCTACATCTTATGGTCGCAATTTATACACACTACGCAAAGACCGCAGAGAACAGAATGAATTTAACTACCATAGAACTAAAAGACTGCTTTCGGTGGGAGAGTCCACTTTTTGCCAATGACTTCTCTGAATCAGAATAAGACAATCAAACCCCTTCTTTCTCTCTCCTGGATATTAGGCTTCTATTTAGATTTTCTCAAAAGAGTCCAAGGGAACTATCCCGACCCCACCATTGTAACTATAGAGAAGTACCTTACTAAATACAGGAATATCGGCAGATTGTCAAGAAAAGATTTACGTTCGGTCCTGCAGATTTTCTCAAACAAATTAAAAATTTAATACATGACTTTTAATATATATAACGTATTTTCAACCTAAATCTAAAATATAAAATCTTATAATATCTATGAAATTAGTCTAATTCAACATTCCTCATCTCTACTCTCAGGTCAGCTGATGCTGTTCTACACTATTTTCTACATCGTACTCGCCGGTTTATTTGCGATCTGCATGCAAGGTCTATTCGCCTCCCTGAGCGACAAAGAACCGACTTGGAAATTGGAAAGATCATTGATTGGAACAAATCCCGGCTTAGGCTTTCGTCCACTGAGCGATGAAACCGAACGCGGCTCGGTGATACAATTTGATACAAAGAAGCCAGTCGAAGGCGCCTATTGGACGGGTTTGGTGGAGCAGTTTCTTGAAAGTGAGTTACACATATGCAGAAATTCTCATATTTTTTATCTAAGAAATGTTGTTTTTTTCTCAACTTGACAGAATACCGGAGCACTGGTGAGAAGAAATTCTGTAATTTCAATCAGACAAATGGCGCCAATAAGGTGTGCGTTGTCAATGTGGACAACTTTGGACCATGCTCTAAAGAAACTGGTTACGGTTATCAAAATGGACGTCCTTGCATTTTCTTGAAATTGAACAAAATTTTCAACTGGCTGCCGGATTTCTATGACAAAACACTGCCCGACGAAATGCCTTCAGATCTCAAAGAACACATTGGCAATTTAACTGAAATTGAGGTGAGTTATAATTATGTTGTATGATTAGAGTTTCAGATAGTAATAATAAAGTAGAATTCAGAATTCCGTTATACAACAAGTTCCCTGCTTCGCACATTATACTTACCTATATTCTCTTTTTCACTCAGAGCCACAACTATAACCATGGTAGTCGCTTTTATGGTCCCAAGGTTTTATTTCTTAAGAGACCTGAGAGTATCCCGCCCTTCAAATAAGACTTTGCCCCTACCTTTAACGGAGTACGATTCCATCGTCCCGAATAAACCGCACACGACGCTGACCGTTTTTGAAGTTGCTTTCAATCTACTGTCACTTACATCCCTTTTCTTTTTCAATTAATTTCCACAATGAATTCTTCATTTATATTCAGAGCCACTATCCATCTTACGGAATGCCTTTATAAGACCAAGGTTTTATTTGTTAAGTGATCATGGCGAGGCAAAACATTCAGAGTCAACCTCGAAGCCGATCTCTCAATTTACATCCACAACATCAATTTGATAATGTTGAGAGAGGAATGTACTCTGAGGTTTTACAGGGTTTTCAGGGGATATTAGTAAAGTATAATTGGGAAATATTGTCGTTGTAGCGACAGAATTCTGCCGAGTTGCCAGTCTTCGGCCGGATAAAAATAAGGGTCCGTTCCAATTTCGTAGACCCGACTGTTGTGATCGAGATATTTTAGTTCTTTATTTGTAATTGAGACTAGATCAATATTATGATTTTTTCTTACCAAAAATTTAGTATTCTACGAAACTTTAAATTAACTTCTTCTTTTCTTACTCCACGCAGCGTAAACAAATTTGGGTATCATGCAAAGGTCTGCACCCCATCGATGAGGAGAGTATTGGCGAAATGAAATACTATCCCGGCCGTGGTTTCCCCACCTTCTACTATCCATACCTCAATCAACCTGGCTACCTTAGTCCACTGATTGCTGTACAATTTGAAAAACTGAAACAGAATCAACTAGTGAATATCGAGTGCCGCGCATGGGCCAAGAATGTCATCTATAGCGGTAGCTTAAATGCAAGAACCGGTTCGGTTACTTTCCAGCTATTCGTCGATTAAATGTTGCGAAGCTTGATATGCAATACCAACAGCAACAATAAGAAGCTACAAAAAATACATTTGTAAAAACAAAAACAACAGCGACTTGAAAAATATAAACAAACACTTGTGGGAAGAGAAGAGGAGAGAGAGAGAAGCAAATTTGAAGGAAGAGATGAGCGGTTGGAAGTGAATAGTTGAAAACAGTTTGAAATGCAGTAATACGCTTATATAATGCTTATCTTTTTAACTCACCAAACAAATGTTTCTTAGAAACGCAGAGCAAGCGAAGAAAATATTTTTAAAAGAGAGTCGCCAGAGTTGTTGCAGCGAACATATAGTAATTATTGAAGCGTTCAAAACCGTTATATTATATAGCAAATATATTTGTAAACGAAAAATATGGCGTAGAAAAAGAAATGTGGTAAACGAATGTTACGTATTTTTTTTATATTTTAAGTTAAAAATAAAATGTGCAAAATTTGAAAAATCGAGAAATACTAAAACTAAAGATTTTGTAAAAAATTTAAAAATCAGCAAACAAAACAAAATATTATGTGTGAGCGCAAAATATAAAGAAATGCAATGCAAAAAAAAATTCGGCTCAGAAATGAATTAAAAAGAAATTGCGCATGCGCGCTCACACTTATACAACTCAACAAACACACACAGCATTGTATTGTACAATTCACGTAAAAATATATTTATTTACTGTTTTATGAAATTACAAATTTTATAAACAACAAAAATTGTATTAAAACTCGCATAAGCAAAAAAGTTCTTAAAATCCTTAGAGTTGCATAAAAATTAGTAATAATTATCTGTAGATAATTTTAATAAACTTTACACGCAGTTGCATGCTTTGTGTATGCACATTTGCGAGTTCCGTACCACACGCATATACACACAAACGTAACACATACACAAAAACACAAAACCCATACACATATACAAAAGCAAACACCAACAGCAGTGAGAGGCTGCTAATGAATAAAGTAAATTTTTAAATCCTAATTTTGGTTTAGTCAAAAATTATGATGTACTTTCTAAGCTGAATTTATGAGTATTTATGTATGTATGTAAAAAATTGTAAATTAATAATAATAAAAT
>NW_017534908.1:427199-443601 GCF_001853355.1 Bactrocera latifrons
TAAACAATACAATTTATTTTTCTCTCTTCTTTAAACTACAATTAATTAAATAATATTTTTTGGCTATTAAATTTAGTAAACTAAAATCAGATAAACTAAATAAATTTTTCAATTTTCATTTTAAAATGTACATATGTTATTGTATATAATTGAATATAAATAAATTGTCTTAAATTATTGTTGTTTTTCTAAACAATTTTTTTTATACAAAATAAATAAAGTCATATCTTGAGGAAATCATTATTTTTTAATTAAAGTTTCATAAATTATATTAATTAATCATTTGCAAATACTACACGACTTCTTTTACTATTTTTTGAAATTTTTACTCAAAAGCTACTATCTGCCTTTCCTTATTTTCTTTGAATTCCCTCTGCCTTACTGCTTATCTTCCTTTTAATTCTATTACTATTAAGCAGCTTTAAACCCGAAAATTGCATCACCGGTTAATTATACTTACATACACCAAGTGCAGTTAGGGCACATAATATTGCAAAAAAAAATTTCATCAAATATAACGCAATATTATGCAACTTTCAAACAAACATACAATTAAAGTTAAATAATGTTAAGTCTACAATATTTCTTTGAATTAATTAAGTAAAATATTTATTTAGTTATTTCAAAAATCTGAAAAATTACAATTCATGTTATTTGTACAATATCGTAAAAATAAAATTTGAAATCCTGAAAATCTACAGGATACTTATTTCTTTGATATTTGGTTTTCTATGGTCTAAAGTTGAAGGTATTGTTGTTTTACAATATCATTTGTGGCATTAATTACATATGTACAGATGTTCACACTGAAGTAAATTTCCAAAAAATTACATTTTTCAAAGTCTTTCTATAATAAATTTTAAATAACTATGGGTTTTTGTATTGTATTATTGTATTAACAAAAAACGTGTTATATCACTTTCTATGTAAGATATTTGGCTAACTTTAAGAATAATAAATAAACTGTTATCTTCGGTTGCACTTATAGCATGGAAGGCTATAAAAAAATCTTTTACTTAATTTAAATCAGTCAGTTCGAAAAATAGCTATATGCTCTACCGCCCCGATATGAGATTACAGCATTGTCTTAGTCTATAACCTATTCGAAATTTCGTGATGATATCTTTCCTAATAAAACAATTTTCCATACAAGATATAGCCTGATATCGGCATAATCGATAAATGCGCAGCTTCTTGGGGAAAAACCACCACTATCCAAGCTGCCCAAACAGAGCACACCAAACGATGTTTAAAAAAAAAAAATGGCTGGAAGTTGATCTTCACAGACGGATCTAAGTCATCGGAATACACCTTCTTTTCCGTGGTCACGAACACAGAGGCATCTGCCATATTGAAGGCGGTCGAGCATGCAAAAAAATACAATGGTAAATACCTCATTTCCACCGACAGCAAGTCTTGCATCTCAGCCATTAAGTCGTTATCAAATTACAATCCGATAATAAGCAAAATCAGAGACGCCGTGATCAGTGCTCCGAGAAAAATCAAAATAATGTGGATTCCGGGCCACGTGGGAATACCCGGCAATCACCTCGCTGACGCCGCTGCCAAAAGTGTCAAAAACATACCGGCTCTTACTTACAACTATATTTCGAAGCAAGACATACGCAACTTCATCAAACACAAGAGGCTCGAAGAAAACTTAAATGCTTGGAAACTACATACCCATAGTTACGCCATCATCAACCCGAATAGAATACCAACCTTGTATGGGCCCACCACGAAAATAAGCGTTAACAAAGCATACACTCGCCTCAGGATCGGACACACCACCCTAACTCAATCGAATATACTTATGGGAAAATCCCGTCTCAATTGCCCTTTTTGTGACAACTCCGTATCAATTCAACACATACTAGCAGATTGCCCAGTGATCCACTCAACAACACACTACTCTGACAACATTGACTTAGCACAAGCATTAAAAAATCCCTCAGATAAAAACGTAATGATTACATACAAATTTTTAAAATATAGAAATTTACTAAAATACATATAACACACTAACAACTAACTAACACAATTATAGTACCCAAGCTATTAATGAGGCGGTTGAAGGCCTAGTAGCCAGTGCTGCGATTTCATGTATTTATATAATAAATATTTTATTGTATAAATGATTATAAAATAAGAAAAATAAATAAATAAATATTACGACCATAAAATCACAAAAGCCCACGAAAAATTGCAATTGGAGAACAAATATTTAGTAATTTATAAACGTTACTGAATACAAAGAAAAAAAATTACAAATTACGTATTAAAAAAGACCGAAACGACGCTCAGCAATCATATCATCCCTGGTATTATATATATATAATTTATTCATACAGAACTAGAGTAAGTTGTATCTTCTGGAAACTATTTTATACAAAAAAAAACTTCGAAAATAATTAATCTTTTGCATTTAAGCATTTTAAGCACTTTTAATACACAAAAGTATTTTTATCTTGATTTTTAAGTGGACTCGATACATAATTTACATAAAGCTCATACTTTTCCCTCAACTTCCCTTTACTTCAGCGTGAATTTCTGTAACTCAAAAAGTAGATTTTCAAGTAGTACCAAGACTACTCCCACTTGAACTCCACTAAGGCCTACGAACGACTCACTCAAGTTACTTTTATTTTGGGTTATTTCGGAATAATTACAATAATTAAACGTTACTTTTTATAATTACTTAAAGCCTTTAAATTAGAACATGATTCTCACAGATTTTCTTATAATATTTCACCATTACGATCAACATTTGTTAACTTATTTCGAAAAGCACAATAATTCATCTAACATTTTTTTTTTTTTTTTTTTTTTTTTTTTTTTTTTTTTTTTTTTTTTTTTTTTTTAAATTTTTTTTTTTTTTGTTTAAAATACGCTTCACCTTCGCTTAGGAATTCAGTGGTGTGATCGTTAATTATTAGTATAAAATGTCTATCATACAAGTAGGAATACCTTTGCATTTTAAAGTATTGATTTCAAATTTATTTTGTTCTGAAATATTTAATTTTCAAGAGATTGTTTCATCGTACAAACCAACAGGTACGAGGTTGGGAGCTTATATAGATGAAGTTTGTATGGATAGCAGAACAATCATTTTGTGAGTTAAATATAGACATACATATATTTTAGTACTTTTTGAAACATAATTTCGAAATTCATATAAACTAAAAGCTTAATTAGTATTTCAAAATCGCATAACCTAACTTTTAATATTTTTTCAAATATTTTATAAAAGTATATTTTTACATATATTTATTAAAATTTAAATAATTTTATGGAATTAGGTCCCATATTTATATTTAAAAGTCAATATCAATTCATGGAAAGTAATATATTACAATTTTTAAAATGTCAATGAATTTTTTTCACTGATTTACTATCACACTTGGATATAAAGGTAATGTTTCCACTGGTGTCTTGTTGATTTTTGCATAATCAATTACTTGGTTTCTTACAAATTATAGGAAAGGTATACTGAGACTTGCCATAAATTCGGTTAAAAAGTTTACAATGCATACAGGGAGGACAAATTCGCAGAAAAAAGTGCCGTTATCTTTTATTGTAATTTTTATGCAAAGTGTGTACTCATATACATTGTGACAAAAAAGTCCCAAGAACTTGTACATAAAATGCAAAATATTTAATTTGTTATCAAATATTTAATATTACTTAATACACTTATTCAAAGATTTTCCAGCCCGCGAAGCTCTTGTCATAAGCACTTTTGGAATGGCCTTCAGCTCATTCAGCGAATTTTATTTTGTCTCTTCGAATGACTGAAAACGGGTTCCAAGCAGCGGCAATTTCAGTTTTCGAAGCAAGAAAAAATCACACGGAGCCAAATCTGATGAATACGGTGGTTGATCGATGGTATTAATTGCGCTTTTGGCTATAAATTCGTTCACAATTGTAGCTCGATGTGTTGGCGCATTATCATCCTGTAAAATACATGAATTGTTCTTCCACAATGCCGGCCATTTTCAACGAATGTTCTCACGCAAACGCCTCAATACGGCCAAATAGAACTCATTTTGACCATCTGTCTTTTCGGAATAAATTCAGAATGCACCAACCCACGAATTTTGGAAAATACTTAAAATTATCACCTTTATTTTTGAGCAGCTTTGGCTTGTTTTTATGCTTGGGCTCTTTTGTATCTCTTCATTCTGGTAACTGTAAACTTATTTGCACGTCTTACTCATAAACCCTTCTTTCGAATCTGGGATCGGAATTCACAAGATCAAGCGTGTCCAAAGATACTGGTTTACGGTACTCTTTAAAAAAAACGAGTCGAGCAAGTACTCGTTTAATACCAAAAAATATCCTCCAAAATCATTCGAACGGACTCGTGAGTGTTGTCTTGCTCAACCTTGACACTTGCCTGACAATTTTCAAATACCATATTCTTTACTTTTTTAATATTTTTGTCAGTTGAAGAGATCGAAGGTGGTCCAGAACGAGACATGTCTTCGACGATCTCTCGACTGACTTTGAAGGCTTTATACCACTCATAAGCTTGTGTTTTTGATAAAACTGAATCACCCTCACGAAATTTGGTTAAATATACAAAATTGGAGATAAATTCTTTCTTCGATATTTTTATCAATTTTAAAAATTGCAATGCACCTCTGAGGTGTACCGACTTAAGCAGCTGCTATAAACAAACTGGTTGATATGTCGAGCGCATATTTGGCATAGTAATTCAGGACAGTACTACCAACATAGAAAAAAACACTTTTTTGAAATATCATTTAACCGGGAAATTTAACTACGTTTTCCGGGTGCTTTTTTGTCAGAATGTATATCGACCATATCAATATAAAGACGTATTCGAGATGATCTTTACATAAAAGCCTACCTTGGTTAAAGCTTCTTCGCAAAGGACTATTGTATATCAAGGGTTCAACGAGGTCACTATCCAGCTGTTGTTAGATGGTGAGTCTGTGGTGTATGTAAGTCTACCTATCCTATCACTTCTGTGAGAGAGGAGTTAAATATTGTGTGAAAATGTGTCAGCACAATGTCTTAGAAGTAATTGTAAAACAATTAAGCAATATTCTCTTCGATGGAGAGCATTAGAAGCTTCCACGATACAAGTCCTCCAACCAACAGCGACCTTAAAGCAATTTTACTGGTTACATAGCTGCAGACGATTAGTCGGCTGGCAGTCCAGATTTTAGTGCATTGGACTACGGTTTGCAGTAAGTGTTGAACAACATGACTTGTCGAATACCCCACAGAAGTTTGGAGAATTTAAAAATATCTTTGGTTTGAGCAGAGTCGTTAATACAAATATAAACTGTACGTGATGTTATTAATCAATGGCCAAAAGTTTTGGAGCTTGTGTGGAAGCAAGAAGTGATCACTACGAATAAATTTTGTACATTATATGCGATACTAACTAAAAATAACTTTCTTAACAAAACTATTACGGTTTTTTTATAACGATCTGAACATAAAACAGAACTTATGGCAGGTCTAAGTATAAAGAATTTTAGCTTTAAAAGTTCTCTAGAAATGATTAATATGTTAATCTCAAATGCAACTATGGCTAACAGTTAGTTTATTGCTTGATCGAGAAGACTTTTAAGCAAGATTCCAATCATATTAGCATTCAAAATCATGAGCCCCGATATGCTTTAAACATATTTGCATTGGTATTGCCGATAATCTTCTTTGAAATAATATTAATATTTACGTACAAGTTATAATATAAACGCTTTCGCTATGAAAATTCTCTCTGTTTTTCTCTCATTTCAACTTGGCATATCACAATTTCTTTTGATATTGCAATTTGTTTTAATATTATATGCTTTGATATTCATTCGTTTCATTATATTATATGTATATGTCTAAGTGCATTAGGGTAGCACTTCCTTAAGTTATGAGCTTACTTTTCTGTTTTTAATATTGCCAGTCATCATCATTAGCAGAATAAATTATTTTATTTTGAAATTTCTTCAAAAAATACCACACCCTAATGCATATTTAATTAAACGTACAGTGTTGTGAACCACATTCCTTGAATACTTGAATTTTGTTTACACGAATTATTAAAAAGTTTCATAATATATAAATATTTATATACATATATGTATATGCGCATTAGGGCTATCCTCATTTATAACGTGCTCACAATTATGCGTATAAGCAGACAAATTGCATCGAGCTTAAATAAAAAAGAAACCTTTAATTATTTGGATCACCCTGTATACGCATAATTATTTGAAAACTGATTTTCATTCCTTAAAAAGTTATTTTTGTTTGATTTTTTCTTCAAGCACTTAAGAGCAGATTTTCGAAAATGCAACTTTTTATGCTCATATATGAAATTTATACAAATAAGGACACACTTCATATACATACATAATTTTATTTTATTTTATTTTTTTTTTTTTTTTTTTGTTTGTTTAATTTTTCTTAGAGCACTCAGTAAGGCAATGTTTGGAAATGCAACTATTTATGCTCATATATGAAATTTATACAAATTAGGACACCCCTAATATACAAATATCATTACTGTTGCATTTTTCCTTAGACCAATTAGAATACAAATTTTCGAAAATGCCATTTTTTATGTTCAAGTGTGAAACAAATAAGGACACCTCTAATATACAAATATCATTACTGTTGCATTTTTCCTTAGACTAATTAGAATAAAAATTTTAGAAAATGTAATTATTTATGCTCAAATATGAAATTTATAATCATCGGGACACCCCTAATGAACATATTTCCTAATTATTGCATTTTTCCTTAGACCAATTAGAATAAAAATTTTCGAAAATGAAATTTTTTATGTTCAAGTATGAAATTTTTACAAATAAGGACACCCCTAATGCGTGCATATAACTTAATTATGTTTTATGTTCACAGTATATATTAATTTTAACGCTTTCTTTTACTAATATGTCCGTTATAAATATAATGAATATTATTTTAATAGAATTTAACTAACTACTGGAAAGTTGGAGTTTACATATTTTGGTTAGCGGTAAAAACCACTCAGGACTCTTTCGCGCCCCATGAATCGGTTTCATGGTACATGCGCAATATGTTATCTTTGATGAGTTTGGTTTTCTCTGCAAAAGATTGGTTAGTGTAGAGTTGGATTTTTTCACAACAAATTCCAGATACTCACCCTTTGATAAAGTATGGCTTGCCGTTGCCGATTGTTTCTTCAAAAATTCTAGGCACATATCTTGAGGTAGGCCCAATGAGTGCATATTACATGTGAAGGCCCTGGAAGTGTACATAATTATGTAAAACATATGAACCTAATTTCTAGACACTCGTTCATTTCGACTCACCCCAGTTGTCGAAACACAATATTCTCGATGGAATGCGGATCGAGATGTGCGTGCTGCTTATCAGCGGCTGCTGCAGTGCTCGACGCACCCACCAAAGCTGTCGACTCCGCCGAAGCACCAGCACCACCAACTGCGGACGTGTCTTCGGCACTGGTCTGTGAAGCGGATTTCTTCGTCGACTGCACCTTTAAGGCCACAATATTACCATGATGTGAGGAACTGGACGTGGAAGCGATTTCCCCATCAACCGGTGCATCCGTTAACAACGCGTTCTCATTCGTTGCCTCAGCTGGAGAATTCTCATGCATATTCGACTCAACCGCTATCTTTGTTGTGAACTGCGCTTTGTTGCGCTGCTTCCTTTCAGCGCGCCGCTTACGCATCGCCAAACGATGGTCACGTTCACTTTGCACAGCTTCGAAGAATGCCGCGCCCCAAAAACGTTGACTATACCATATCGGTTGCTGACGCATAAAAATGTAGAGATACTGGCGATACGGTTCACAGCCAGGAACTTCAACTGTTGTCAATCAAAATAAATGTTAACTCCTTTGGAATTATAATGGAAAAGTACAAACGCAGACTCACTTTCATTGTAGAACATAAAGCAAATATTCATGATTAACGCTGCCGGCGCATAGTCTTCACTCTCACCGCACTCAAATAAGACGATGGCGAAATACTGTACCAACGAATGGAAGGTCACCTCATCTACACGCTTCGATTTGGCTTTCTGCTCGAGCAAGAAACGTGTAAACCACTGTCGTCCCGCATCGATACGCGCCAATGCGCCAAACTCCGCCTTCAATTCCAAACCAATCGCCGAGGCATTCGTGAAAAGCACCTCTATGAAACGTTTCATAAACTCCTTGATCGGTTCCTCGCCAACGCGGCAGTCTAAACTGATGGATGATGCCCATGACGGTACAGAATTTTGAGACTCCGATCGTATAAAATTACGCCAATCGGTCGATTCAATGCTTGGACTCGCTTGTACATCGGGATCGTCACGCAAACTGGTCACAGTGCTGCTATTCGAGTTGCGACTGCGTGGCGGCACCGCCATACTGGTGCCCGATTGTGTCATAGCTGGTATATCCATATGCAGATGCGTGGGATTGTTGCGCTGTTCAGTGGAATTGCCGCATTCACGATCAGAAGGCGGTTGCACATCGATATGCGGTGCACTGGCATTTACGCTCAACAAATCGGTAATGCGTGATAAATCTCTTTGTATGTCGAGTTCACTACGTCTTGCGCCGGGTATGGCGCGTCCGGGTCGCCCATAACCACCCGAATGACGGGACTCGATAGAATTCGAGCGTGTAGTGCTGCTAACATGCGAACGATTGATAGGCGGTGAGTATGAAGACGATGTAGAGCTGGAAGTTGAGGAACTCGAATCGGAACGCTTGTTTTTGTCACGTGCTCTGGTGCGGGAAGCCTCCAAGCGAGGTCCTATAAAAATTTATTATAATATTTATTGCGTATTAAATTAATATGAAAATTTTACTCACTAGGTGCCAAGTTGGGATATCGAAATCTTCCTGATATGATCTCTTCATGTGCCCGTCGCGCCTTAATGCGTCGAAACTCATAATCTATTTTCGTATAGTCAATGGTCTCGTCAACTGTGGTAGAAACAAACAAAGACAATTTAAACTCAAAGCAGCAAGCAAATATTATAGCTTCCAGGCTTACATGTAGGAACCTCCTCGTCATCATCGCAATACTCCGATTCGCTGGAGCTAATGCTAAGCGTAAGCTGAAAAGAACAGTTTAAAGTTTGTGAAGTGTACTCATTCTTATCTGGCTGTAAAAAATCCAAAAAATTTCTGAATTCAAAGTTCTAGAAACACTTTCTCTATTTGGAATCAGATTCACTATAAGAGTGTAGAGTGTTCTGTCATCAAACAAACATACTTTGACAGCCTTAACTTAGAAGTCATAGATAATTTCGTCTATCTTGGAACGAGCATCAACACCAACAATAATATCAGCCTCGAAATCCCACACAGAATAAATATTTTCAATAGGTACCTCTTCGGACTGAGTAGGCAATAGAAAAGTAAAGTCTTCTTTCGATGAACAAAAATTAAACTCTACAAGTCACGATGCAGAGGCATGGACGATGACAACATCCGACGAGTCGGCGTTACGAGTTTTCGAGAGAAAGTTTCTGCAGAAGATTTAGCGTGTTGCGCATTGGCAACGGCGAATCCCGCAGTCGATGGAACGATTAACTGTACGAGCTACACGACGAGACTTAACTTATTAAGAAACAGCGGCTACGCTGGCTAGGTCATGTCGTCCTATTGGATGAAAACACTCCAACTTTGACAGCAGTTGGCGAGGTACCTGCCGGGAAAACAGAAGAGGCGGCACTTCGTTGGAAATACTAGATGAAGGAGGACGTTGCTACAGTTGGAATCACCAATTGGCGCAAGCAGCAAAAACGCGCTGAAAATAGTTACAGGGACTAAGAATTTCTTTATAGACCAACAAAAAACAGTATGATTATATAATTCCGTCTGCAATAATTCCGAAAATATATAACCTAATTCAGATTTCTTCGGGCAACCTATGTGTCTCGAGCTGTGATTACTTCTGCAATGTCATCGGCGTAGCCAATGATTAATATGAATCTTCTGGTTCTTCAAGTTTTAGTATTCCGTTATAACTACTGTTTCACAAGTCTGGGCATAAAAAGGACTCTTGTGCTGCTTCTGACGTCACTTATCTTTGCCCTGATCCCCTTTCTACTTTGGTACAGCAGTTTTCTATTACTAAGATAGCTCCACACCACAACGTTTATATAATCGAGAATTAAAAAATTTTTTTCTAAAGCGCTGATCATGTCCGCTCATCTCGCACTTTTGAAGGCGTTTCAAACGTCGAAAGTTGCCATCCATTTTGGCAGCGTTTAAGTCAAGTGGCTTGATTCTGTCAAAACTGAGGTCTTGTACAGAAAATTTTGCTACCAGGCAAGACATTTTCACAATATGTGGCATAGATAATTGTCCAAGACAAAGCAACAATCCTGGAATATATTGTTCAAATCGGATTACTATAGCATATAGCTTCCAAACGAATCCTCCGATAAAAGTTAAGTTCCCAAAGAACGGATAACATTAAAACCTTACAAAATGGTTATTTCGATATAACTTTGGTAGTTAAAATGGTCGACTTAGTTTGTCAAAAAAACTTATCGAAAGCCTTGTTTTCGTGAATGCTACAGTTCCAATTAGTTAAAACGCAGTATCTTTTCGAAATATTGATACTACTTTCGACCAAAATAGAAAGGGACTCAAACTAGAGAGGGATCAAGACCAAACTAGAGAGCGCTCACAACAGATAGCCGTCACGTCAGGAGTGGCACAGAGTTAGACTTAAAATGCCTGCCGAATCCCACTCATTTGGCTACGCGGACAACATTGCAGCAGTAATTACAACAAGAGACACAAAAGAAGCGCGAAGTAAGCTTAATCAAGTCATGATACCAACGCAAACATGGCTCGACTCACATAACTCCTCGCTCGCTACGGAAAAAAAAATGAGCTACTACTGCTAACAAATAAGCACGTACCACACGAAGTAAAAATGCAAACCACTACGGATATTCTTAGGACACAAAAATCAAAAAACTATCAAGGCGTTAAACTGAACCGCTGACTAACTTTCTGGGTACAAATCCAGCACGTCGGAAGAAAGGCAGCGAAAATCACCTCTCAGCTGAGCCGATTAATAGCCAAGCCAACAAAGGAGGACCCAGCCAAGAAAAGAGAAAGCTCGTAATGTCGATGACTATCAGCGTCCTATTATACGGAACTGAGATCTTGGCAGACATGCTTAAAAAGAAAACCCGTCGTAAAGTACTGGCCAGAGTGCACCGCATCGCAGCCCAAACAGTGTCAGGCGAAGCAATATTAGTTAAAAGCGGTAATGCCCCAATTGACCTTATAACATACAAAAGGAAAAAGCTGTGGGAGCTAAAGAAAACCTCTGAAAACAACAAGAGCGCTATACAACAAATAAGGAAAGTTACAAAAACAACATGGCATCATATATGGGACAATGAAAGTCGCGGCAAATTTCGATGATTATCAGACAAGTTAAGATAACGTCTTCTTACGCACTAGATTGAAAAGATTTTATTGAGCTAAATAGCATCCTTTCAAAATATTACTAACAAACTGATAAAATAGTGAATCAATAACCATTACCTTATTTGCTTCCTATGACTAAATATTTAACTAATCGCTTACAGACATAACCACACAACTGCAAGCGTACGGCTATAGTCAAACAAGTTTCAATGCACACCGACTTTCTGCCTCCTTCTGCCTCACCTTCACTCTGCTGATGCAGCCAAACATACATACATAATTCTTTAACATGAACTTAACCCAGATGTGCCAATGCACAATGGCCTCGACAATGGCACAATCGAATTGTGTGGCAACAGCATATGCCAACAAACATAGCTGAATGTCCTAAAAAAACCGCATAAAAACAACAAAAATCAAAGAGCGACAGAACATATTAAAAAAAAAGCAAAAGTAATATTCAACATTCCGGTCTGTCGGTTGGACCTGTTTGGCGCCCCTGAACTTAACCATGATGCAGTCCACACATACATGCACACAAACAGAGTACTGACACTGGCGCTAGTGAGCTTTGGCTGGGGCTGCAGTGGTGGGTAGGCTGCTTGAATTGCCGCAATCGGTCGATGTCACAGCGGGTGACAATCGAGGTAAATGTTAAGCGTTATTGAATGATGTCAAGCATATTTTATGCAACTGTGTGGGTATATTGGTCACACCACCGCAAGTTATTAAAGAGAAAATAGTATCAAACGAAACTAAAATAATCCATAAAGCCAGTGGTTTACGCAAACATATTTAGCGATTCAAGTACAGTAGTGTGTGCCAAAACTGCACTTGTAAAAAAAAAATTCGTGTATCATTTAAATGCGAAAATATGTGAAAAATATCATTCTTTCACAAAATTTTTGAAATTCCTGAATAATTGTACAGTAGTGTGTGAAAAAATGCACTTTGTGAAAAACTGTTCGTGTATCATTTAAATTTGAAAATATTTGAAAAATATCATTACTTTTCCAAATTTTTGAATTTCCCGAATAATTGTACAGTAATGTGTGAAAAAAATGCACTTGGTAAAAAACATTTCGTGTATCACTTAATTTCGAAAATATTTGAAAAATATCATATTACCTTTCCAAATTTTTGAATTTCCCGAATAAGTGTACAGTAATGTGTGAAAAAAATGCACTTCGTAAAAAACATTTCGTGTATCACCTAAGTTAGAAAATATTTGAAAAATAGCATGCCTTCACAAAATTTTTGAAATTCCGTAGTAACTGACCTCACAAGGAGGTTAAACTAGAGGTGAGTCGAAAGAATTGTGGTGTTTGTAAAAAAGAGAGACCACTTACTGTCTGTGAAGTACAAGTAAAAAAAAATATTTGTAAAATAAAGGTGCTACCATTAGCTCCAAATGTTGGCAGACATAGCTCCAAATGTTGGTAGTGCCAAGGTTTGGCCATATAAAATTATATTCATTTATGCCGACTTTCTGCATAATAGACAGAAACTATCAGTATCATGTTGACAGCTGTCAAAACTCTTTATTGTATTGTACTCCTCTAAACTTCATATTGGCTAAGTATAATCATTCGAGCTGGAACTGTGGATCTATTTTACTTCGGCGCGGTTCTTAGGACGGCAGCACCTATAAAGTTGTCAGTGCTAGAGACTTAATTGACCTTCTTATTTGTAAGTAATACCCTGAACATAAGGATTTCTTGGGTTAGACGGTACGCATTAAATTAATTTGGTAAAATACGATTTTCTATATACGGATAAAGTAACTAATCAAAGTGAAGTAAGCGTTTGCCAAAAAATTTCCAGAAAGGGAAGCTATAATTTCTATCATGACAAGGCTTGGACTTATGTTGCAATACCAGTTAAAAACACCAGTTAAAAAATAAAACTTAAAAGGAAGGATGGTATGGCTGGAAAGATTTGGCACACCCGCGTTATAGCCAAGACCCTTCCCCTTCTGAGTACTACCACATATGTTGCGAGGAACGTCTTCACTGTAATTCGGCTCACTTCAAAACGGGGTATCAAAACCTGGCATGATTCATTACTTTTAACATGAGCTTCTTAAATATGTGTTCAATTTGTGAAAAAAATGCAACAGTATAGTTATACAACCAAAGGAAATGCAATCAAAGAATATGGAATTAAATACCCATATTCCTTGCTGACGAAATCGAGACAAATCGTGTAAGGTGCCTATCTTAATTGATAAGATAAGCCTTCGCTGGCTAGCTGAATTGAGCAAACTAAGCTTCCTGTCTGCTTTTATCGTTAATATGAAAGCTCCGAACAGTTCCTACACCCCGCAACTCATCTCGGGAATGGGACTTCAATCATGAAAGACCATGAGCTTGGGAAAAAGTAATGTTTATATAATGTTATATTATAAAGTCTTTCTTGACGTCACTTCTGGGAACTTCTGGGACACATTCCGCTGCTGCTGAAACTATACGAAGCCAATTTCATCTTCTTCTTAAGCTGCAACGGATTTTAATTTTGAATTAAGTTACCACACAATCATTTTACTATCGAGCTTAGAGCTCCATACTCCTTTTAGGATCGAAACCTACTTTTCATATAAAAAGAGGGACAAGGATGTTGGTAACTATAGTATCGACGAAATATTCGGGCTAGGCCAGGGGCGGATCCAGAGTACAACTTTGAGGGGGGATGGGTAACTTTAAAATTTTTTACTTGCAACTCAAAGTCCCTTTCTTCGTGCAGTGTCACTTATGATGGAAATAATGTATAAATTTAAACTTTTAGAAAGGAGGTGGGACAATTCTCCGCAGACCCTGGACTAGGCAGACGCTAGTCAATAACTAGCTCCAGTGCGACAGCGAGATCCTTCCGGTGTAGTGCAGAGTACAGGTGATCCACTCGACTATTTGTTCTCAGTGTAGTTCTTCTTGCCGCATTCGTAAGAGGGGTTACTGGTCATTGTCCAATAAACGAGCTTTATCGGTATTATTCGAGCTAAAAATTTTCCGGACACTCACTATCAAAGTTATTTTAGAAAGGTGAGGTAGAAAAATCCAAGCCTTTTCTCCTCTTTAACTTTTGCAAAACTTTTGCAAGTTAAAATATATCGGCGGTCATATATTCGGCAAGTCTGGCGATAACAGCCGACTTAACAAATTTGTGACAGCAACTTGTTAGTCAATATTAGATATTAGTTAGGTATCACAGTGAACCGGCGTTCTCAGCGGACCAAGTAGGACAGTGAGATCCGTTTTTGAATCCGATCTGGGACCACTTTGGATCTGGGATCCGTTTTTGAAGCGAAATTTTAAAGTGGAAGATGACTCACGTAAGACCTTTAGTTGGCGCATAGTGAACCACTGGTTCTAAATTCCCCTCAACCTAACCTAACTCACTTTGTGCAATCCAAAAATTAAAATGGATTCATTTACATGCACAAAACTGATGATAAAATAAGAGCAAGGCAAAATACATCGAATATTTCAAAACTTCCTAAGCATTGGAAGTAGCACTAGTTCTTTAAGTAACATATCTACTTATATCGCACTCACCTTATTCGAAATACCGTTGAGCAGCTCATTGCTATTCCCCAGCACCGTTAGAAATTTCGACTTCAATATACCAATGCCGGGAGTGCGGCCCATAAAGCTTTTGATTTTCGAGCGTTCACCACCCGGCGGCGTAGGCGGACAAGTATTCAAGTCCACCATCTTTTTGCTGCTGTTGTTGTTGTTATGCTTGTTGTTCAGCATTCACTCCAGGCGCTGCACTTAATTAATTGCTCATACGCCGTGTAGGCGCGCGGTTGTATGCTTGTGCGCGACCTTGTGCTGCATAAATGCATGCGTTATTGTTGTTTATATATTTTTTTTGTTAGTGTGTTAGTGTGTTAGTATTGTTTTATATTTGTTTCTACAATTATGCGTTTAGCAGTTAAAATGGACAATATTTATATTTATTTTATTTTTTTTCTTTTGTTGTAAATACGCGCACGTGTTTATTTATCTTTCTACTTTGTATTACTTATTTACTTAGTAATTTTAATTAAATATTTAAAACGTTAGCACAAATTGCACAACATTTTTGGTCAGCTGCACATATCCATATGGTAAACGCTCGTCGACCAACTGCTGTGAGTGTCATGTGTATTACGTTATCGGCATAAAATTGCGGCGTCGACTGGCTGGTGGCGTAGCAAGAGTTGGTGGCGGAATGCGATAGCAAACGCGTATATGCAAATATGCGACTGCAGAGGCATGCCACACAGCGCACACTAACGCACTATTGTTTAGCGTGCATATGTGTGTGTGCGAGTGTGTGCGTTTGCCTTTGTGTTACTTAGGTATGTTTATGGGCCAGCAGCAGCATTACCGTTGTTTATTGTTGATGTTATATCGATTTTTTCCGCTGCAACTGCACACACACACGCATACATATAGCGAACTTCATGTGCTGTCTTCAACGTTATGACTGTCTACGCGTGTGTTTATGTGGCTCTTTTTTATATTTGCAGGCCTCCACCGCGGTACATGGCCAGAAAGTTCGTCAAAAGTGCGGCTGAATTGAAAATTTTTGTTTTTCTGCTTTAGGCAATTCTTTGAAGGTTATAATTTGGCAAGCAACGGACACGCCTACCAAGGTTGTACAACTGCTGCGTGGAGTGCAATAAAAAGTTCGCTGGCAATATAACGGTTAGCGGGATGAAGTGCCAGCAGCTTAATTAACACATGGCACAGCGCGGCGTATTGGCGCTATGTTTTTTGAAGAAAATATATTTTTTTTTTCTTGCTGGAAAATCAACCAACCTGAGTAACAAGTTTTGGTGCTTGTTTGCGTGCTTTAATTTTTTAATTTTTGATATATTGGCGATTTTTAAGTGTTTTTTTTTAACTTTAGTTATTATTGCCTTCAAATATTTATTAAGATAAATTTTTTCTTCAATATTATTGATTTCATTTTTTTGATTAATTT
>NW_017534908.1:443909-467015 GCF_001853355.1 Bactrocera latifrons
TTAGTTTAATTATTTTTTTATGTATGATTTTTCTTAATTTATCTTTGCTTAATTAAAGTTTACTTATTTTAATTTTTTTATACTTTACTCTTACAAGTTTTTGTTAATGTTATTATATTTTTTTAGAATATTTTTTTTAAGTTGTTTTATTTTTAAACTTCTTTTCCACTCCGCTACCTATCTGCACTCATATACTTTTATTGCTAATAGCCAAGGCACTTTTTCGACGCACTTCTATTTCAAATAAGCAAAAAATATCAATAAACCACAGGAAAATATTTGTCTCTTACTTTCCCTCAACAAAAAAAAATATAAAATTAATTTCCACTGCAAACTTAACACCACTTCACTGCGGATTTCCACTTTGACTGCAGTTTTTGCACAACTCGCCGTTGCAGCAACACTGACAGGCATTCGCCGCGCTCGACAAGGCTAAGCTGACTGCCAGCGCTACAATTGTACTCACAGGAATGTCCTTCGGGGCTGTACGCGCCTCCAGCGCAGCGTGTAGCAACAAAAGTCACGCCTTTCACGTTGCTGCCGAAAATCTAAGCGGTCAGCGAGTGTGTGCAGCGTGTGAAATCAATGCCAACTTTTAGGCGCGTTAAATGCGCTCGCCGCGCAATGCCCGAAGACAGCCTGACAAACGAGTGAAGTTACGAGCACGTGGCGTAAATAAGTAATACCAAAGAGTGAATGAGCATCGTATCTTAGAGAAAGTGAGTGAACGTCAGGGAAGGAGCTTGGAAAGCATAGCAAACGAGAGAGTACCAGCGTGAGTTAGTCAGAGCGCGTACTGCCAGCACTCAAACACTCTCCTAAGCAAGCATAATTTCTTAATTTTCATACACATTTTGCTCAAAAACACATACAAATGCATGAAAAACGAGTATGCCACCGTGTAGACGTCACGGCGTATGTGCAACTTTTGGTTTGTTTACCGCGCACCATCAGCTGTTTCGAAGCTTTTGCCTCACACCGGCTAGCATTTTTCACAGCTTTCCTTTATTTACACCGCTCACTTGCGCATTTATGCTCACTTGTCTTGCGCTCATTTTGGCAGCGCTCTTGCTTTGCCGTGTTTTGACGGCGAAAACTGCATTTTTTCGTTGCCACAATTTTCTTTTACTTAGCTTCTTGCTCACGGCGTGTGGGTGCTCTTTTTTAAAACTTTTATTATCTGGTCTTTCGTTCCGCTAGTTGACATCAGCATTTTCTTCGTTTTGTTTACATTGTCGATTTCGAAAGCCGGAAGCAACAAATGCGCATGTGTTTTGTTTGTAGCTTTGTACGTTTGTCGCTGTTAATTTGGTTAATTGCGGCAAATTCGGCTTAATTCGCTGCACTGAATATGAAATTTACCTTATACATGCAGACATACGTATGTATATACATTGATGAACGAGTACATAGCCCAAATGTTGATGAATATCTCGGTTTCCGTGAAACCCGTGAGTGCTATACTGTACAAACTTACTTATGTCCCAAACACACTGTTTTTTATACTCTTGCAACATGTTGTACGTATCACCTAAACTAAGCGAGATACATATAGCGCTATATATATACATATATAACTAATCAGGACAACGAGAAAATCGCGATTAAGTGAAAATCTATATGGTGACATAAGTAAACACTAAATTATGATATAAACCTATAATTTAACCTCCGTGATTGTATGGAAGACAGTTATGGGAACCGGTCTGAAAATTAAACGGCAGCTAGTTACTGCCCACTTTTTGGTGAAACCACATATCTCAAGATTCGACATACCGATTCCGATAAAATTTATTTCTATATCGGAGTACTAAAATGGCTGAAATCGGAATACAATCATGCTTACTTCTCATATAGAACAATTTTAAATTCCTTTGATTGATTCACTTTCCAGTACACATATCAAGAAGTAATATAACTAGTTCCCTCAGAAATTGCGAGGGACTGGTTGGCACATCGTCGTGAATTACCGCAACTATCAGCACTAAAACTAAGCCGCTGGTTAGGAACTAGCAAAACTTCTGACTCTCAGTATCACATTTTTACCGACGCATCAGAAGTCGTATACGCAGCCGCACTTTACTGTCGCACACAATTTCCGGACGGTACGATCAAAGTCGTACTAGTAGCAGCGAAAACAAGAGTAGCGCCTCTGAAAACTATTTCTTTACCACGACTGGAGCTTTGTGCAGCTCATTTGGGAGCAAAGTTAGTGAAGCAGGTTCAATCAAATCTGATCACCGCTTATTTATTACGCTTCATCAATAACAYAAGGGCTAACGCCGTTGTACGACAATTCGGCAGCTTGTCTTGCGCTGAAATTCAAAACGCTGAAATAGCATTGGTAAAGTATACTCAATTTATTGTTTTTAAAAAGGAAATTTCTAATTGCAGAGAAAATAAGCCGATACATACACGAAGCAGTCTAGCAAGACTAAAACCTTTTCTAGACGCAAATGGTATCCTACGAGTAGGAAGAGGCATCAAAAACGCACCGCTTTCGGATTATGTTAAACATCCTATAATAGTGCCGAAAAAATCRCCGCTGGCTAAAATAATCGCAGCAGAAGTACATCTTTTAACATTACATGGTGGACCTCAGATAATACAAGCCGCGCTGCAACGAAGATTTTGGGTGCCAGGCATTCGTAACCTTGTCCGTGGTATATATCGAAAATGYATTCGCTGTAGACGACTGAGTTGTCAACCACTACAACAAATCATGGCTGATCTGCCTCCAAGTCGCATCACTTCAACCAGATGTTTCTTACATAGTGCAGTAGATTACGCTGGCCCTTACGCCGTGAAATTTACGCATGGAAGAGGTGCAAAATCTACAAAGGCAATGCATCTCGAACTTACTGGAGACCTTTCGTCAATTGCTTTCATAGTTGCTTTCAAACGTTTTACTAACCGCAGAGGATACTGTCAGCACATTTACTCTGACAACGGCACTAACTTCGTAGGTGCTGAAAAGGAATTACGATTAGCCTATGAACGCTGCATTCGCGATGAAAGAGTGTCATCATATTTCGCAAACGCCCAAATATTTTGGCATTTCAATCCTCCAAACGCCCCTCACATGGGTGGCTTCTGGGAGGCGGGTATAATACGTATCAAATATCATCTTAAGCGGGTCTTAGATACTTCGCTTCTAACTTAGGAAGAACATTTTCGGAAATTTGCATGAGAAAGAATGAACTCGGTATAAACTGAAAATTTGAAGCGACGCGACTTGAAACATAACTTGAAGTACTATAGATGCTGCATTCAGCTCTATCTGTGTTATGTTTCATTGATACATTCTCCTCGGTTTCATCCTCAAAACATAGAAAAATTAGTGACTGGAAAAATAAGGAAGCAAGCGGTAAAAGCAACGATACTCACCGCAGCAGTATGCAAATTTCATTTTATAATTGAAATTTTTGCCTATGCAATATTCTATCTCTAAGTCATTCACTCAGCGTGATTTTCAGAAAGATTCGATCGATCTGGCGAAGGCAGCTTGCAACGTTCGGAAATCAAAGGCAAAAAGCTGAGGAACGAAAAATCTGCGGCCTACAAAAAAAAAACGCGAAAATTTCTGCGTGAGAATTTACGAAGAATACTACACGAAATCGTTGTACATTCCTCTGCTTAATACAATCGTCAAAGATTTGAAGACGCGATTTTCTAGATTCTATGATTTCATCAGAGTTCGCGGCTTTCAGAAATAGTATTGATTTGAAAACCAAAAAAATGGAGAAACAAGATTCAAAGACCATTGGATAATGACAACGTCGTGCGACGTTTGAAGATAAAAGGTGAATTAGATCACTGGCTGTACCATTGGTAGCAGAAGAGAAAAATCAAAAGCCAAAAAGTTACCGCGTTGAAAAAGTTGAAGAAATGCGATGCAGACCTATACCCCATACTTCATAGTTTTTTTCGCTTATTCTGCACGTTTCCTGTGACAAATGAGAATTCTGAACGCTCTTTTTCGACACTTCGCCGCATAAAAGGGTGCTGAGGACGAACATGCTTAAAGATAGATTGATCATGACATTGAAGTCACTGCAGAAGAAATTCTCGAAAGATTCTAAAAACTTGGCCCACATCGTTTTGTTTTGTGAAAATTTTCTATTCAATACAAGAACTGACTACTGTATTATATACTGTAAAATTTCTACGATTTAAAATGTGTTTTTTTTTTCTATTTGGTAGTATTTGATATTAGAAATTTTTTCACCATGAAAATAAACTGATAAAGACTACTATATTTAGTAATAGGTTGTCAAAAAAATCTTGCAGTATTATTTATTTATTTTTTTTAATTTTATTTTTTTATTTTATTTTTTTATTTTATTTTTTTATTTTATAATGGTTTGATGACTCATGCCCAGCTCTTGACCGATGCTACGGCTGCTACTATGCCGGTCTTTTTCGACCAATTCAGCGATTTTATCGCAATTTTCGACGACAGGYCTTCCGGAGCGTGGCGCATYKTCGACCACCTCTACACYAGAACGAAATCGTTGAAACCATCGTTGTGCGGTGGAAATGGAAACTGTATCGGGTCCATAAACTGCACAAATTCTATTGGCGGCTTGAGATGCATTTTTGCCTTTATCGTAGTAATACTGTAAAATATGCCGTATTTTCTCTTTATTTTGCTCCATTTTTGTGACGCTATAACTCACGAACGACTTAAAAGAAACGACAATCAATCAAATGCGTGTTAGTATGACCCGATTCGACGAATAAAACTAGACATACGCGCTCTCAGCGCCAACTAGCGAAAATACCGCAAGACTTTTTTGACAACCTAATATTAATCTAATAACACATTTAATTTCAAGTATATTCAGAACAACGCAAAAATTTAGTCTCATTTGAAGATCATTGAAGATTCGACGATGTCGCCTGAGCTAATGGTGTTACACGTCGAAACTCAGCCACCAGTTAACACCATTTCTAGCACTTTCAAAACCCGTTGGACAACAAGGAAGTTCTTAAGAAAACGTTATGTACCTTTCAAATTACGGATACTACTGTGAGACTCTGTCTTCAATTTATTTTTGAAAACTAAGAAATAATCTTTTTTAAGTGACTGTCAGAAACAAATAAAACAATTTACGAATTAATAACAATAGAAATAATGTTGAATTTGAGCTAAATAAGTCTGGAATACACACATTTACAGAGTTACCAAACAACTCCGCATATTTATGCATTTCAAATTCTTGAAATAATATTGATTACTTGTTTAAAATTTTTGTCTGCATTTTGTATAGCTGCCAAATCACGTACCGAATAATAGGCGCCGAAAATTCTGCCTAAAGGAGAGTCAACAATAACAATCCATCTAAAGAAGCGCTACAACTTTTAAGAGAAATGCAGCCAGCGGAATTTCATAAGACTTTCGGTTTGTTTTTGTTTATATACAAAGGCTTCATTGAAAAATAAAGTACAATGTTCATGGAAATAATACAACAAAATTTATAAACATACTGCATATGCATTCATTGATTAATTAACTAATGGAAATGAAATATAGAATAATAAATCTTTATCGCAGCATATTCAACAACTACATATATAGAAGATGAAAAACTACAAATAACCAAACCGATAATAGAACATTTCATGAAGCTTTCAGGTAACGGTGTCAGGGTTCGCATATTCAGAAACTAAAACGGAAACGCTGATAGATAGAAATAAACAATAAATTAATGCAATAAAAAATATTCATCTCATCTAAGCTTTTTATTTCTACTTAAATTTTTCACTAGCACAAGCCTAAATAGCTACAATCATTAATAAAAGTAAATAAATGCAGCTCAGTTGAAAGTAAAAATGTTTACAAATATACATAAATACATATGTTTGTTTTGAATACAAATATTTTGCTCTCAATCTACGAAATATATTTATAGAAACAGCTAAAGAGGCAGTTAGGTCAACTGGAAAAACTGCGCTTACAAGTATTTATGTTATATATTATAATTTTTGTCTCACTATCATTCGACTAGAGATAAAGTAAAGGGTTTTTTCATAGAGACGCTACAAAAGTAGACCGATATTGTAGATGGCATTTCATCTTGGAAAAACATACGATCCAACAACGAAACTACCGAAATTTGGAACCAGTGGCTTCACCTTTAAGAACGCTAGGTCCAATTTATGATTGTCATAATCGTCCTGTCAGCTCAAGAATTGAGCGTCTAGTGATACAATTTGAATCCAAAATCACAGTACTGAATTTTACCATACAGGTGAGGCAAATAAGTGCCCGTAGTATGCTCGTCGTTCTCAAGCGTTGGGAATCTCTTTGGCGTCATTGTGGTGAATTTTGCGAACAGATCTTGGCCTACATCTTTACAAAATCAAATTAACGCCAGAGCATAATGCTGCTTGTCCACAAGATTCACCAGAATTTTCAGCGATGAGGCTAATTTCTGACTGAATAGTTTCGTCGTACGCGTTATTGGTCAAGCAGCATCCACATGTACTCCAAAAGTCACCTTTGCATTTCATAAAAATTACGCTTTGGTCCGATTTACGCAATTACGGAACTACGGTGCGGCGGCCCGCCGGCATCATTGGACCGTCTTCTTAGTGATGATCAACCTGGCACGTTACTTTGAATGGAAATCGCTACCGCTCAATGAAAACCGAATATTTTTGACCCGAATGGGATGATAAGGATTTGGACCGGCAGTCTTCCTTTCGTCGAAGATGAAAGTGACCTTAGCACTCTTAATAAATTTGTGATTGGTTCAGAAGGATTTGTCAATTTATATGGGTTTTATGTCAATTATATAAGAGTTTTAAGTATCCCATTTCACCTCTCGACGAACAAAATCCAAGCTCTATAAGTCACTTTATAGTTCAGCGAATGTATAGACAGCGGCTACGCTGGCTTGGACATGTTGTCCGAATGGACGAGAACACTCCAGGTCTGAAAGGATTCGACGCCCATCCTGCCGTGGGAAGTAGAGGGAGAGGAAGCCCTCTACTCCTTTGGAAAGACCAGGTGGAGAAGGACCTGGCTTCGGAATCTCCAATCCACGCCAAGCATCGAGAAAGAAGAACGACCGCTGTAAACTCGGCTATAACCGCGTAAGCTCTGTGAATCAAGAAGAAGAATGGGCCGGCGTTGTAAGCTTTTCAAATAAGATCTCTACTAGAATCAACTACTTAAACTTATCTTACCTCACTTCATAGCGTGGAAGCGACAGACGGAATACGAACGGAAACGAGGCAGTTAAGATGCTCCTCAATGAAACTATATTATTTCTATCAATAAGAATTGGGTTGTTCCCTGAGCAGAGTAAGAGTTTCATGAGCCTAAATGAGTACTTTACAAAAATTTTCTGTTCTCATACCACATGAAACAAAAGTGTATACCGAAAGAGCAGCCCAACCACGACAGAGTCCAACATCCGCTCGCATCAAGCAATTGTAACAACAAATATAAAAGTAGCGACAACGCCAACTAGAACGGATATAACGTACGGACCTGCTGCTGTAGCTGTTGGCCAATGGACCAGCCATGGTCGTTCAGTTGACAAACACAACGTGAGCGAATTTTAGATTTTCCGGCTACGCTGCGGTATTGCTCATCCTGCTCACTGGCACCCAAACAACAACGACAACCATTTGAAAGACAATAAAATGAAAATAACGAAATTGTGAGCATTAACATTTTTGGGGGAAACATCGCAAACGAAAACCGACAATACATTTAGTTTGTGCGTGGAAGAACGACGATCGAGACGACGATCAACGAGATCAAGTGAAAAACCAGAATTCGAACAGCCGCCGAACAAGCGGAAGCAGACGACAAACGCGCCGCAGTGCCTTGCTTGCTTGCTAGAAACGCGCGTTATGTAAGCGTTTGACATTGTTTCGCCACTTTGGCTGCCAAATAATTGCAGTTGTGCCGATTAAGATCGACTAGAATATCTTTATTTTATTAAAAAATTTCGCCAGTGAAAAATTGCTGTACTTAAAAGTTAAAGAAACGCGTGCGTGTAACGGTAATAAAAGTTGTAAAAAATTGTGGCAAAACTAACGGAAAAAAAATTGGTGGAAAAATTTATTTTTGGAAAGTGTTGACACACGCACCACAGCGCTGACTTACATATGTACATATATAAAATCATATAAATAGCTAGAATATATATATATTTATATACATAGTATATATACATATATGTATATGTGGAACTTAACTGTCTCAACTTAAATGAAGTGTTGTGTATGGGCATTCGCTTGTCAATCAGCATTGCAGCACGTTTTGGAACACTCCACACACACATACACAGCCGAGGCATATATATGTGTCGATAATATTAGTCGATCACACACGCGTATATGCATACATATGTGTGTGTAAGTGCAGTGCATTGCAACTCTTGCAAGTGAACTTAATAAATTCTGCATTTTGTGTGCAATTGTTGGTGTTGGAAAAGCGAAAACTTCATGCAACGCATTTGAAATCGTGAAATTTTTTTTTAAAAATAGCACAGAAAATTTTCAAAAATAACACAGAGCAGCACCTCCCTGGGCTGGCTGTTTGGCTGCTTGGCTATCTGGCTAGTTGGCTGGCTGACTAACTTAACTTGCACATCTTGTTCATATTTTGGGAATTAGTGTGGCAAATAAACACACAGACACACACACACACGCATGAGCAAAGCCAAACTACACAAATACACACAAGCAAATAGATACTGGCAACTCTAAATGTGTATTGCCTGTCAACAAATTTGTATTTGATTAATTAGTGTATGTGTGTGTGTTAGTGCGCGCTGTTTGATTAAAACACGACAACAACAAGCATAAATTGCATTTTGGGGAAGCAAACAAAAATTTGTTAAGGCAACTAAGGAAGTAGCGCCACAAATAGCGGGTAAGTGGTTGCCGGGTGTAAAACTTTACACAAGTTGGTTTAGCTGGGCGTCCATTATAATATATGTACTTATATCGTCACCTAAAATGCAAAATAACGTAGTGCCACCTTTCTTAAGTTTGCAGGCGGAGCAAAAGCGATAAATAGAAACCACTCATATTTAACAAAATTTAATTTTATAAAAGTTTTGATCATATATTGGTTATAAAGTGGTTATGTATTGGTTATGAAGTGGTTATATATTAGTAATAAAATGGTTATAAATTGGTTACTAAATGGTTATATATTGGTTATACTTGCCAAAGAAGCTGAAAATTTAATGCTACATACATACATATATGTAATGTGATGTAGTGAATCGTAAGCCATAGAAAACTCAATTTCGATTTTTTTGATGATACATTATTTTGCGTTTTACATGACGATATGAATTATCCAAAATATATAAATTATACAAAAACAAGTAAGGAAAGCCTAAGTTCGGGTGTCACCGAACATTTTATACTCTCGGATGATAAAGTGATAATCGTGATTTCAGGCGTGGTTGTGAACCGATTTCACCCACATTTGGTACATGTCATCAGGGTGTTAAGAAAATATTATAAACCGAATTTCATTAAAATCGGTTAAGCAATTCCTGAGTTACGGTTTTTGGTCCATAAGTGAGCGACGCCACGCCCATTTTCAATTTTTAAAAAAACCCTGGGTGCAGTTTCCTTTTGCCATTTCTTCCGTAAAATTTAGTATTTCTGACGTTTTTTGTTAGTCGGTTAACGCACTTTTAGTGATTTTCAACATAACCTTTGTATGGGAGGTGGGCGTGGTTATTACCCGATTTCTTCCATTTTTGAACTGTATATGGAAATGCCTAAAAGAAGTCTCTTATACACATCTAGATGTGTATAAGAGACAGGGGCGATGACCACTTTTCCAAAAAATTTACGTCAAAATATGCCCTTCCCTATTGCGATTCTTTGTGCCAAATTTCATTTTAATATCTTTATTTATGGCTTAGTTATGACACTTTATAGGTTTTCGGTTTCCGCCATTTTGTGGGCGTGGCAGTAGGCCGATTTTGGCCATCTTCAAACTTAACCTTCTTATGGGGCCAAGAAATACGTGTACCGAGTTTCATCATGATATCTCAATTTTCACATCTAGATGTGTATAAGAGACAGGATTTGGCCATCTTCAAACTTAACCTTCTTATGGGGCCAAGAAATACGTGTACCGAGTTTCATCATGATATCTCAATTTTTTATCTTTTGTGGGCGTGGCAGTAGGCCGATTTGGCCATCTTCAAACTTAACCTTCTTATGGGGCCAAGAAATACGTGTACCGAGTTTCATCATGATATCTCAATTTTTACTGAAGTTAAAGCTTGCACGGACGGACGGACAGAAGGACAGACATCCGGATTTCAACTCTACTCGTCATCCCGATCACTTTGGTGTACATAACCCTATATCTGACTCTTTAATTTTAGTTTTAGGACTTAAAAACAACCGTTATGTGAACAAAACTATAATACTCTCTTTAGCAACTTATTGCTAAATATGCACATYATAGTTATTAGTGCGCCAAATTTTAATATATTTAGCCACTTTCGTAACGTCAGCGACTGTTAATTAACTTCCTCCACACAAAATTAAGATTTTGTCATTGATGGCCAATACGCCGCTATTTGGCGCCCACATTTAATTGAGTTATATGGTTCATACATATGTATGTTTGTATATCTGAAATTTGGAAAAGACTTTCTTGTCTTTCTTACATCAGAAAATGTGGTAAATAGCTAAAAATAAAAATAAAACATTAGGGTTGGTGAATTTGTGCAGAATTTCTTTTATAAAGTAAGCTAATAAAAATGTCTTGAATGTAGAACTCTGCTACAATTTTGTTGTTTATTTCTACATACCTATTGCTATAATTAAAAATTTATTGCGAAATTCGAGAAAATTAATCAAATCGGGTGCTCCAAAGCGAGAACACCCTTCACAAAAAAAGTTTAAATACAAAAGCTTGTATAGCAGCTATATGTYACAKTAGTCTGATCTATATATTTTTTGGGATATTAAAGATATGCTTCCGATAATAATGCGTGCTAAATTTTGTGTAGATATCTTTTCAAATAAATAACTTTTTCTTACAAGAACTTTATTGCGTGGTTCAGTGTGTATAGCAGCTATGTGCTATAGTAGTCCCAACTAGGAATTTTTTTCGGAAATTATGTCTTGGCCCAGAGAAAGATGTGTGCAGAATTTCAGAGTGATATGTCCTAAAGTGAGCAACAAGTTTGCGTATATCGCGACAGCTAGGAGCATATGGCTAAATCAACTCAGCTCGTTAATAATGATAATTTATGTCCCATTATGAGCAAAACATAGGAAGACTTTATTATAATTTTAAAATTCTTAACTTATTCTGCAAAATATATGTTGTGTTAACGTTTTTCCCAAGCCGTGAATCAGTTATTAAAGCCAATTTAGGGAATAGCCTTCAATGCGCGTAGTGATGCACATTTAATGTCTGCAATTAACTCAAAATGGTCTCGCCGGTGCAGTCGTCTCGTTTTGCTGAATAGCCAAAAGCTACACGGAGCCAAATCAGGCGGAGAGGTGGTAGCGACAAGATATTGGTTTAAAATTTTGCGAAAACTTACGAAAAATCAATGCAGTATTCAAGGGATCATATCGTGGGTGAAAAGCCAAGAGTTGTTTGCCCATAATTCCGGCCTCGTTTAGAGAATAGCTTTGCGCAAACAACGCATAGCACTTAAACAGTATTCGTTGTTGACGGTATGTCCGGATAATAAGCATAGAATCTAAACTCTTCGTCAGTAATAACACATTTAATGACAGCCTGGTAGTAAAGCATTGTTTCATTACGTTAACGCGCCGGTGTTTCTTGGAAAAAATTAAACATTTTAGAACCAATTGTGCTTTGACTTTTCATAGGCTCAAATGATATTTCAAAATGGGTTTCATCGATTCTGCCGAAATTCTAACTATGCCAGTAAGATCTCTGACTCTTCATCTTGGATTCTCAAGGCAACTATTTTGTTTTATTAATGTGTTAATCATCTGTGTTGATGGCCGTGTTGGACGCGATGTGTCGTCAACGCTTTCGCGACCATCTTTGAATAATTATCACCACAAGGTTTTTCCAACAATCTGCAGTTTCGCCAACAAAAATTTGATTCCATAATTTAAATGGAACATCTTTGTTGAATAATTTCACTCCTCGTAAAAATCGCCGAATGCACTTTATGTACTTCGTACAATCGTATACTAAGCACTAAGGATTATTTTGATGTAAAACTTGGCAGAGTCATATCAGTTTAGTAATAATGTTTTTAAATACGTGTTAATATAGTGTTTTGTTACTCCGGGTCAATATTAATAATATTAGTTTGTCAAAAAAGTCTTGCGGTATTTTCGCTAGTTGGCGCTGAGAGCGCGTAGTTCTAGTTTCGTTCATCGCGTTCAAGTGTTTGATTGATTGTCGTTTCTTTTACGTCGTTCGTGAGTTATAGCGTCGCAAACATGGAGCAAAATAAAGAGAAAATACGACATATTTTACAGTACTACTACGATAAAGGCAAAAATGCATATCAAGCCGCCAATAAAATTTGTGCAGTTTATGGACCCGATACAGTTTACATTTCCCCCGCACAACGATAGTTTCAACGTTTTCGTTCTGGTGCAGAGGTGGTCGAAAATTGCGATAAAATCGCTGAATTAGTCGAAAGAGGCCGGCATAGTAGCAACCGTAGCATAGGTCAAGAGCTGGGCATGAGTCATCAAACAAAATTTTATGAACAATTGAAAATTCAATAAAAATACCGCAAAAATACTGCAAGACTTTTTTGACAACCTAATATGACATTTTATTAAATTGTTCTTGTTCTTTAAAAGTGATATAAAGGTATCTACACTACGGATGCCACATTGTATTCAAACATACAAACAATAATGCGCTATTGCTCAAACAACTGCGGTACAAAATCTACTTCAAATTTAATGGCGAAAGTTTATTTTCATTCGTTAGAACACTCATTGGCGTTTGACCGCGACTACGTTTCAGGTGGTCCACCTATTGAACCCAATTATCGATGGCTCGTTCGAGCATTTCGACTAGCAACTGGCGAATGACACGCTTTCATTTTTACTCCAACGCCTGAATTGAAGCGAAATTGTCCACATATACTTTACAGTAAAAAGTCTAACGGTGTGATATCATAGTCAGTTCAAGTTGCTGCGAACGGCACCGATTTCGCCTTCGTGTACACTCTCAGCGACGGATGTTTTTTTAATAGTAGGAATAGTAGGAAGCATCGAAAGTCGGAGTGCGGAACTTTGCCGCTTTGTGAACAGCATTCTACTTCTCAGAGGACTTACACATAATGCAGTAAAAATTTCCACTGTTAAACTACCACATGGTGCAGTTTCTATCATTTCCATTCTATTTAAAAACCGAAGGAAAAACACATATTTAAAGTATTCTATGGACTTCGTACGCAACGAACAATGCGGAAGCATTTTTTTCACCGAATGCTGGGCGTGGTCTATTCGATCGAATATTATCCAATAATGAATGCTTGTTCTCAAGATGGGTTATGGTGTTGCAAATAGTACGCTCAGTAGGCCGATAATGTCACAGGCCATAAAGTCACAAAACCGTTGAAAAAAGTACCTCTTATTAGAGATCGTTTAACGGTAAATCTTGTAAAATATTCAATTTTCGAAATATTTCAATAAATAAGTGAAATAATAATGGTTTTAAATATGACAGTTAAATCGATCTGAAGTATTTGATTTATTAAGTTCAATAAATTCTCGATTTTTTTGTATTTATATGAACGAATTACTATTTTTAAATAAAACCATACCCTAAGACATATTTACATCACGTTTTTGCACCAACAAGTTTGTTTTTTTATGATGATAGATGTGCCCAAAAAATAAGGCAACATTGTATTTATTTTGAAAATTCTTTATTTATTCTTCCAAATCAATTTCATCCTCTTCAAAGTAATCCCCACTTGATGTAGTACATTATACCAACGGATTCTCCAATATTCGAAACACTGGTTGTAATAACTTTCCGGGATGGGATTTTAGTTACGTCTTCGCTGCGGCTTCAATATCGTATAAAAACGGTGTCCTCGGAGCGGTATTTTGAACTTTGTGAACAGCCAAAAGTCGCACGGTCCCAGATCAGGTGAATACCATTTAATGCAAATTCTTTGCTCAACAAATTTCGGCATTGCAAAAAACGAAGAATTCACTTTTAGCAGCTCACAAAACGACACGTGTCTCAAACACTAATGGATATTTTGACATGTGAAATTTGACATAAATGTGACGGACAACCTAAAAAAATAATAATTCTCCAAATCCTTCGACAAGCGCAGTTGAAATTCAAATGTCACCTTATTTTTTGGGCACAGTGTATATAATTTATATATAACGTCATTAAAATATATACTCACATTTACATATTTATGCAGACCACAATAGAAGCCGTTTAAAAATAAATATGAACACTTTCGAATATTTGTAATGCAAACTATATCTTAAGAAATCAGACGATTGATCGCATTTGTTAATTTGCGTCACAAACGTTTTGAATTAGTAGCGTGCCACAAATATTCAAGTGTATGTATGTATGCTTATATGCTTTTTTGCTATGTATTTATAGAAGTTCTCTATTGTTTCTGCCACTTTTGTTTATAGTGTTGTGGTAGTGAAGTTATGTTTTTGGTACACACATTAAATTATTTTCAACATGCATTTATATTATATTGTGGGCTTTTTATATGGATATGTTGAGGCATATACATGCATATGTATAATGGCAAGACCAATGACCACTATTAAGAAGAAGAAGAAGAATGACCACTTTGTGATATATGGAATAAAAAACAATTTGAAAATCCAATTCTATCATTTGTATAATTGTTCCGCAAGTAATTCATAATGAAATGTGCTGGCAAATACTTAATCGATAAGAATTTTAGGTAAAAATTGCTAAAAGGGCAAAAAAGTCTTGAGGTATTTTTGCGGTATTTTTATTGAATTTTCAATTATTCATAAAATTTTTTTGATGACTCATGCCCAGCTCTTGACCGATGCTACGGCTGCTACTATGTCGGTCTCTTTCGACCAATTCATGGCGCATCTTCGACCACCTCTACACCAGAACGAAAACGTTGAAACCATCGTTGTGTGGTAAAAATGGAAACTGTATCGGGTCCATAAACTGCAGAAATTTTATTGGCGGTTTGAGATGCATTTTTGCCTTTATCGTAGTAGTACTGTAAAATATGCCGTATTTTCTCTTTATTTTGCTCCATGTTTGCGACGCTATAACTCACGAACGACTTAAAAGAAACGGCAATCAATCAAACACGTGTTAGCATGACCCGATGCAACGAAAAAAACCTGAACTACGCGCTCTCAGCGCCAACTAGCGAAAATACCGCAAGACTTTTTTGACAAACTAATATAATCCTAAATAGGAAAAAAATGTCACTTTGACTACCACGCACCTTAATATCCTTCACAGTGGACTTTTTACAACATAAATGGTTTTTACAACTTGTATCGCAGTTATATGATTGGACTAATATCAACTTTGTGTCTTTATTTCTTTGAAATTGTTATAAATTAGTTTCACCAACGGAACTTCTAACGACATTTTGAATTCTGAAATAAGAAGTGTAGGATTGCTACTTCTTGAAATAAAATTTTCTATAATTGAAATAGGAGCTCAATATACGCTGAGAATTATTAACATGTCAATTATAGCAGGAACAGTGGAGAATGCTACTGCCTTCCTTCCTTTTTTCTTCCTCATCGAGCAAAATGTATGAAAACTTGAGAACGTGGCAAAAACGCAGAATTCAGCCATCTTTCCATGTCTTCATTTGCACAATGTTGCCATTGCTCAATACGCATATATAGTTTTGTACACATCTATGTTTTCAATTACAATTTTTTATAATATAAAATATCAAAACTGAAAACAAACTATTAAAAATAGTTTATATAATTTTTTATAAATAATAGCATTCGACTCAAATTTTCTGTTGATTGGACTTCGGAATGCAATGATAGAGCCATGTTTTAATTATTGTCTCATTTGGAGGCAAAGTCTAGGATTTTATTACGCTTGAAAATCTCCAAACACTGCTCACCATCAACTAGTCGTTGTTTGTGGTCAAAAGAGAATTCGGCACCCTCTTTGCACAGGGCTTTCTCATACCCAAATATTCGTAATGATTAGTTGATATCTCTACTGTGCCTACTATCTTGAGAAACTTCATTTTACAATTATTCAAAACTATTTTGTGGACTTTTATATGTTTTCGTCAGTAACAACCTCTTCGTCCTACTTGGTTTTCATGGGGCAGTGTCCAGAAAATCGTGATGTTTCAACTTTATTTTCGCCTTCCAAAACACGCGAAATTCCTGTTTATTCATTTTTTTTTTTATAAAAGCATAAGTTTCAAATTGAAAAATAAACAAGAAAAAACGTTAACTTCAGTTGCACCGAAGCTAAATACCCTTCACAGGTGCATTTCTGTTAGTAATTATGTGTTCAGTTTGTATGGAAGCAATATGCTATAGTAATTCGATCTGAAATTTTTTTTCGGAGATTATATTATTACCTTAGGCAGTAATCCAAGTCAAATTTCGTGAAAATACCACGTCAAATGTGAAAGTTTTCCATACATGAGTAGTTCGTATATATACAGACAGACGGACAGACAGACAGACGGACATGGCTAAATCGAATCAGCTCAACATACTGATCATTTATATATATACTTTATAGGGTCTCCGACGCTTTCTTATGGGTGTTACAAACTTCGTGACAAAATTAATATACCCTGTTCAGGGTATAAAAATTCGCAAACTAATAAATTTGACAGCTGTCAAAGTTTTATCTCTACACGCGTCTTTTGAAGGTTAGGGCAAGTCATATGAATTGAATTTTGGTAGTGCCATCTATAATATGGAATAAATCAATAAGAAATATCATACGAAAGTTCTTGGATAAAACACACATAAAGTGGAAAAAATACATTCATAACGAATACAAATTGATTTTTTAATGTTTATTTATTGGGTATATAATAGTTAAATTAAAAACCGAAAATTTCACAAGATTAGTCTGAAGGAAAGTCGCTATCGCGCCATGGAAGCTTTTTTGTTGGTTTGAAATTTGACAACATGGCGGCAATTCCAACAAAAGGCATCGATTTTGGTCCTTTTTTCGACTTTGAGAGTGGAAAACGTTTTGAAAAATAACATTCTGAGAAAAACGCTTTAAAGATTGTCTCGCTCCGTTCCGCACTATGCTCCCAGAAACGCTGTAGCCACCGTTATAATTTGAATTTCGATTCCAAAATTTAAGAGAATGTTTATCCGTTAATGCAACAAAAGATCGTTCTTTTATTTTGAAAACTTCACACTGAAATGATCTCTTAATCGAGCAGGCAGTCACTCATATTCAATCCTTAATCAATCAAAATGATAAATCAACAGGCTTTCACTCTAAATGATAATAACTCATAACGCCTAGTTTTATCTTCAATCAAATATTCCTTTAACTTAAGCTAATTACAACCAAAGTTTTTATAAATTTACGGCTATTTTTTCAATTTAATTATATTAAAAGTAATCGAGCAGTTTCATAGCGATATTTCGAATATGTTCTCAGGTCTCGGAATATGATTAAGATTTCGTATTAATTTCATGGAAATAGTAAGTTATTTCATTTTGAACAAATTAAGGGTAGATTATTTGTTTTGGTCTATTGTCACTTCGCGGGTCCTCAAGAAATTTATTTCACTATGACTAACTTCATAACGATGAAGAAGTTTATCACAATAGGACGGACAATAGGGGTTTTTCAATAAGAGCGCGACAAAACCAAAATTCTTTAGGCATGTGAAAATGCATGAGGTGCCATGATGTATGGAACGCGACTTCTTTTACATGGAAAACTTGATTTTCAAGCATAAATCAGCCGATTCTGCTGCAATTTCACTTTCGATATTCGAACGAAGTTCATAAATCGTCGCTGGCTTGTTAGTATATACTATATACTTTACGTAGCCCCACAGGAAATAATCAAATCGCACGACCTAGGCGACTTATTGACTGTACCATTTCGTGAGATAACATGTTTACCAAATTTGGTTTTTAATAAATCGATTGTGACATACGCTGGGTGGCTTTTTGGTGCCGTCTCATTGGAGCCACATATAATCCAAGTTCATATCATTAAATTCGGTTAGCATTGAGTACTCATTTACAATAACGTGCCGGTTTTGATCACCACGGAAGGACTAATAAACCATACCAAAC
Organism: Bactrocera latifrons; assembly: GCF_001853355.1. NCBI lineage: Eukaryota > Metazoa > Arthropoda > Insecta > Diptera > Tephritidae > Bactrocera > Bactrocera latifrons. The sequence goes on from NW_017534908.1 coordinate 462,186, forward strand.
CGTATTTGTTTTGGGATGTAATGGTGACTCATGAAGTACGTACGAATGTTCTTTAACCGGAATAAAGAATTTCACTGATATCCCAAACCGATTTAGTTTTATTTAAAAAAAAAGTTGTTGTAGCGCTCATAAAGTTCAGGCCACTGAATCCAAATTTCGATAGCAGATAGATTTCGACTCCTTTTTGGGTCGCATATCTTTTCATAATTGAATGTCAAGGCTTACTGAAGAAGTGAAGAAATGTCAAAAGAGCGGGAGTCGTTTACTGTGCCCGTCAGTCTACTTTTGTAGCGTCCTTATTAAAACGTCCGTTAAAATAATTATTTTATTACTGCTTTGGACCGTAGATGTATTGGTCTCCCAATAATCGTATTCCTTCCCTTTTCCACTAACTGATAGCTGAACCGAAAGCTAGAAATAATAACAAAGTATCATCGGTATTCCATCGTTCCCGAACTTCGTCGAAGGAATCGGCAGAAGGAACGAAGACACAAATCACTTATTTCTCGAAAAATAAAGAACTATGTTTTCTTGGATCAAATTAAGGTGTAGTTGGAGCGATTCCGTGCTCTCATAACTTCACTGTAAGAGCTTAATCTCCATGGATGTAAATATTTAGGTAAGCTACGAGGATATCTATTTTAGTTATTTCCTTTATCAGGATTAGCTTCAAATTGATTCCAGAAAGCTAGAACATCTTTATGGCGGATTAAAATTTTTATTATGATACTTTTTGAGTAAACGATATTTTACGAAAAAATCAAAATAAAGGCGCCACTTGTTTGCACTTAAAGCAAATTATGTCAGCGCTGCAAAGTTGCGTGGCTATAAAACAAACATGAATCTAAATATAGTATGTATATACGAACTTACGAAGCAATACTAGATATGCAATGGAACTTTATAAGCATCCAGCGGTACATTAAAATTGTGTCCAACACTTTTATGATCAGATAGTAAAGTTATTTTTAAATATATAGAACAATTTGACAACAACACAACAGATGCAAATGTTGTATGCTGCGCTACACCCTATTGCATCCTATTATATGTACATATATATATGTATGTATTAAAGATGAACTCATGAAATTGTTTGTGCATCTATTTTCAGCCAGTTTGACTCGACTAGATAGAAATATGGCGACGCATTCGAACGCGAACACTTTATCAACCAAACTAAATCGTAATGTGTTGACTATGCCAAAATGGGTGGTACGTATAATCATAAACTGAACATATTCCAATTATTATTTTATATTTTTATATGCCATATATTCTAAAGACGGAAACCCACGATCGCATCGGTCCAAAACCACCACCGCCACCATCACCCACGTCGTCGGATAATACCCTTAAAGTGCCAGTATTGCCACCGAAAACAAAAAACCAACCCGAGCCCGATTACGAAGTCATCGAGTTCTCTGGTCAGCAATACTCGAATGAAGTTCTCAAAGCGGGTAGTCGTTCGAAAACCCCAAGCACACCAGGTACGCATAATACTCATATCAATTTTATCTTTTGGTTTATTGATTTTGGCCTGACTACTTACAGATGCAAAACTGAAATGCACGCTCTGCGGTTCGCATAATCCCTGGGTTACATGTGAGGAGTGCGCACAGCAGATCTTTTGCTCCTCATGTGACGATATGTTTCATAAGCATCCCAAGAGGCGTACACACGTGCGAAAGGTTGGTAATATCTACCTAAGTAGAAAGAAATTGAAGGTTTATCCCACGTATGAAAGTATAGAATATTTGTACCCGCTATCGAATGATTTTTAGAAGCAATTACTGGGAAAAATCTTATAAAATTTGTACTTTTCTAAGCCAGTATCAGTAGTATTATATAGATATATTGGTTAGAATTCGATGAAGTTATTCCGAATGAAAATCGTATACCTCAAAGTTAAATCAAATCGCCTGTAGTCACTTTTTCTGTATGTAGATATATTATTCAGTTATATAAAGGATTGGGGAAAAATCCTGGGGATCTCTAGAACTTTTATAACCGATAATGTTCATGTCATAGGTTGGTTTACAACCTATAGGTTTGCCTTTGATATTTTCATAAAGAAGGACACAACCATCAACCTTAAAATCATTCAAAGTAAACCAGTTTTGTCGATATTCTTAAAATAATTTCCGATAGAATTTCAGTGTCTCTCAGGAAATTGCAACGCCGAAATGTTCTCTTGTTTCTTTAAAGTATTTTTCGTTTTGATTTCATAGCAATCAAAAATGTCTTTGGTGGAAAATTATGTTCATTGAGAATAAAGAATTTTTTTGTAGCGTGAAATCGAAAGTGTTTTAGTAATCTGTTTCCGTTGATGAGTTCAAGGAATAACTTCCATATGATGGCTGCCAAAAACGGAGACATCATCAAGTGAAGCCAATATTGGGTTCTCAAATCTTCTGTAATATCTTTAATAAAATTTCGTATAATTCAACATGAGTTTACTAGAGGACATTCAGTCAGAGATGCCTACTCTACAAAATGTGAAAAAAGTGATATTTTGCATGATTATAGGTTATAGATTATGGATTATGGATTATAGATTATAGATTATAGATTATAGATTATAGATTATAGATTATAGATTATAAATTATAGATTATAGATTATAGATTATGGATTATAGATTCTTAAGAAATTTCTTTCTCCATGCTTTTAGACACAACCACAATTACTCGCAAATGCATTNAGATTATAGATTATAAATTATAGATTATAGATTATAGATTATAGATTATAGATTATAGATTATAGATTATAGATTATAGATTATAGATTATAGATTATACATCATTTCATTTCCTTTGCTCCACTAGGCCATTGACCAAAGCCGTCCACCATTGCCACCGAAAATTTTACCTGGACAAAATGGACCGTCGCCACCGGTGGCGCCACCCAGACGCAAGGCACGCGGATTTACACCACTACTGCCGCGCAAGGAACAGGTACGCTTCTGCACGATTTCATAAGCGAATTCGGTACCAAGTCATAAATAAAAGCCTCATATGAAAAGAAAATAATAAACTAAAATCTTAATCTCTCCACGACGTTTTACACAAAGCTTCCATAAAACAGAGCGCGCAAGCGCCAAATCACAACGCTTTAAAAATAAAAATATTATTTATAATACTGCCTTTTACCTCGAGAAACTATTTGACCAGAATTTAGCGTATTAATATGCTGCATTCTATGAAAATATTTATATCTTATGTATATAGTTCTACTTTTACTATTTTTGGCGCTAAAAACATTTTACCAAGCACTAACACAATTGTCAAAGTTTGCTCAAGCAACGCCTTGAAAATGTGTGTTTCAATAAAAATATCAAATTTTCAATTTCGAACTCAAAACAAAGCTCAAATTATTGTATTCTTCTCATATACCGTTATACTCGTACATGCATTTGTACGCTGAGTTTTGGAAATCAGCCAACAACACAACAACATCCAAATTGTTTTAAGTGTACTTTGCACAATTTGCCACTCCTCAATTCCAATTAGGTCAACACGAATACGCTGCCAATACCGCCCTCGCCGACACCCTCATTGAGGAGCACCTCCTGGCAGGATCGCGTTAGTTCACTGAAAAGCGGATTGAATCTAATGAATCGCCCCTTACCCGATACACCGAAGACACCGACCAGCGAGCACACATCGTCACGTTCGGTCACACCAAAGTCGGTGTTCGATAGCATACAGCGTCCACCGTCCGTCACATTGGAGAAGATCAAGAGTAAGGCTAGCGCCACATTGGATCGTATGACCTTGCTGCAGCAACGCTATCGCCAACACAAAGAGGAAAGCCTAAAAGGCAACACGGATCATAGCGGTTCTGTTACAGATCAGGTAATTATAAAGTGCTAAACTTATATACAAAATTTCCCAACATCATCAGTTAGTACACGCCGGTAAAAGCGGTGTTCATTGGAACCACTCAGGCACTCCATCAGAGATCCACATGTTCGTGATGTACATACATAGCCCTAATTCGTTTGTTATTGTTTTTGTTTCATTTATGTTCGTGCGTCTGTACATAAATATGTTCCACTGTGTCACCAACAACAACGCCACACACCTTTTCAACACAACCACCATATAGAACCTCTCATTCGATCAATGGTCAACCATCTCACCGTCGCCATCACATTTTCGCTCAGGCAGCATGTCGTCCGGGATCAATTCATCTCATTTTGACCTCACGGATGATACACATTTTCACAATATGTTTAATCAACGGCAGATGCATACGTCCGCGGCACAACAGCAGCGCGCCCATGGCCAATTGAGCACACGTGGCATGAGCACGTCCGTCTTCAATTTGAATCACATAAATCGGCGCGCGCCAGAGCCACAGCATGCGTGGATGAATAATCCGATGCAGCAGGTGAGTGAGAACTGTAGAGTTAAGTTTTTTGAAGTGCTCTCAGTAATCCGTGTCTCAATAAGAAGATTACTCATGGAAGAAACTTTCTTAGGCAATATCAAACTTAGAACTCTATATACAGAAAATTTCGATCTAGTCTCTTCAGATCCTTCCGTTCAGTTCAGTCCGTTAAGCCGTAAATGGAACAACCCCTGCTTAACCGAATCAAGGAAAACTGTTTTCATTTAGAGAATTTTAGTCTTTAGTAGAGTGGGTCAAGAACCATTGAACTAGATATCAAAATAGTACTAAACTAAACGACTAAATAGTCCTTTGATGCAAAATATTCGTTTCGATGAAAACACCGTCGTAGAACTGAGTTTGGACTAAAGATCGATGAGACTGAGAATGGGAATGCAACAACTACTTACATTTCGAGAGATTTAGTTTTAT